>NC_139990.1:46969983-47052483 GCF_964263955.1 Coregonus lavaretus | reverse complement strand
TAGTAGTAGTAGAAGCAGTACCAATAGTAGTAGCAGCAGTAGTAATAGTAGCAGCAGCAGTAACAGTAGTAGTAGCAGTAGTAGCAGTAGTAGCAGCAGTAGAAGCAGTAGTAATAGTAGCAGCAGCAGTAGTAGCAGCAGCAGTAGTAACAGCAGTAGTATAATCAGTACCAATAGTAGTAGCAGCAGTAATAGTAGCAGTAACAGTAGTAGTAGTAGCAGTAGTAACAGTAGTAGTAGCAGTAGTAGTAACAGTAGTAGTAGTAGTAGTAGCAGTAGTAGTAGTAGTAGTAGCAGCAGCAGAAGTAGTAACAGCAGTAGTAGTAGTAGCAGTAGAAGTAACAGTAGTAGTAGCAGTAGAAGCAATACCAATAGTAGTAGCAGCAGTAGTAATAGTAGCAGCAGCAGTAACATTAGTAGTAGCAGTAGCAGTAGTAGTAGTAGTAGTAGTAGAAGCAGTACCAATAGTAGTAGCAGCAGTAGTAATAATAGTAGCAGCAGCAGTAACAGTAGTAGTAGCAGTAGCAGCAGTAGTAATAGTAGCAGCAGCAGTAGTACTAGTAGCAGTAAACGACTCTGGCAGCATCCCAAATTGTACCCTTTTCCCTTTACAATGAAACACAATAACAGCATTGGGGATATTGCTAGTAGTGAGAGTCTTATATATCTATCTCTGTCTCTGTTGCTAGTGCCTCTAGCCGTCCATGTCTGGTATGATGGATCACTTGAATAGGAATGTCTAAGGCCGAAGGCTAGTAGTGACCAATGATGTGTATAAACTCTGGATTGCTGATGTTATGTATTGGCCATTTGAGACGCTTTGAAGCCACCAGTCGGCCATATTGGCACTCCCCAGTAGGAGCAGAACTCCATAGGAATGAATGGAATTCTACAGTATTTCAATAAAATTACATGTATTTAAGATATTTTGTTGTTGTAGTGAGGACAGTAACAATAGAACTCTCCCCCCCCAAAAAAAACGTATATATTTTTTGTTTTGCAATAAGGTGTCTGTAATAGAATAAACATGTCAAAAACAAATGTAGACATTTATAAATGCATTTCTATAGCTTCCAAAATCTTGTTTACAATGGAGGAGTACCAAGATGGCTGCACAGTGGCTTCAATACAGCGCCCCCCTGTCAGTCATCCAGGGTACAGTGGGGAAAAAAAGTATTTAGTCAGCCACCAATTGTGCAAGTTCTCCCACTTAAAAAGATGAGAGAGGCCTGTAATTTTCATCATAGGTACACGTCAACTATGACAGACAAAATAAGATTTTTTTTCTCCAGAAAATCACATTGTAGGATTTTTTATGAATGTATTTGCAAATTATGGTGGAAAATAAAAGTTTCTCAATACTTTGTTATATACCCTTTGTTGGCAATGACACAGGTCAAACGTTTTCTGTAAGTCTTCACAAGGTTTTCACACACTGTTGCTGGTATTTTGGCCCATTCCTCCATGCAGATCTCCTCTAGAGCAGTGATGTTTTGGGGCTGTCGCTGGGCAACACGGACTTTCAACTCCCTCCAAAGATTTTCTATGGGGTTAAGATCTGGAGACTGGCTAGGCCACTCCAGGACCTTGAAATGCTTCTTACGAAGCCACTCCTTTGTTGCCCGGGCGGTGTGTTTGGGATCATTGTCATGCTGAAAGACCCTGATGGAAGGAGGTTTTCACTCAAAATCTCACGATACATGGCCCCATTCATTCTTTCCTTTACACGGATCAGTCGTCCTGGTCCCTTTGCAGAAAAACAGCCCCAAAGCATGATGTTTCCACCCCCATGCTTCACAGTAGGTATGGTGTTCTTTGGATGCAACTCAGCATTCTTTGTCCTCCAAACACGACGAGTTGAGTTTTTACCAAAAAGTTCTATTTTGGTTTCATCTGACCATATGACATTCTCCCAATCCTCTTCTGGATCATCCAAATGCACTCTAGCAAACTTCAGACAGGCCTGGACATGTACTGGCTTAAGCAGGGGGACACGTCTGGCACTGCAGGATTTGAGTCCCTGGCGGTGTAGTGTGTTACTGATGGTAGGCTTTGTTACTTTGGTCCCAGCTCTCTGCAGGTCATTCACTAGGTCCCCCCGTGTGGTTCTGGGATTTTTGCTCACCGTTCTTGTGATCATTTTGACCCCACGGGGTGAGATCTTGCGTGGAGCCCCAGATCGAGGGAGATTATCAGTGGTCTTGTATGTCTTCCATTTCCTAATAATTGCTCCCACAGTTGATTTCTTCAAACCAAGCTGCTTACCTATTGCAGATTCAGTCTTCCCAGCCTGGTGCAGGTCTACAATTTTGTTTCTGGTGTCCTTTGACAGCTCTTTGGTCTTGGCCATAGTGGAGTTTGGAGTGTGACTGTTTGAGGTTGTGGACAGGTGTCTTTTATACTGATAACAAGTTCAAACAGGTGCCATTAATACAGGTAACGAGTGGAGGACAGAGGAGCCTCTTAAAGAAGAAGTTACAGGTCTGTGAGAGCCAGAAATCTTGCTTGCTTGTAGGTGACAAACTACTTATTTTCCACCATAATTTGCAAATAAATTCATTAAAAATCCTACAATGTGATTTTCTGGAGAAAAAAAATATCAATTTGTCTGTCATAGTTGACGTGTACCTATGATGAAAATTACAGGCCTCTCTCATCTTTTTAAGTGGGAGAACTTGCACAATTGGTGGCTGACTAAATACTTTTTTCCCCCACTGTATATATACAGTGAGGGAAAAAAATATTTGATCCCCTGCTGATTTTGTATGTTTGCCCACTGACAAAGAAATGATCAGTCTATAATTTTAATGGTAGGTTTATTTGAACAGTGAGAGACAGAATAACAACAACAAAATCCAGAAAAACAAATGTCAAAAATGTTATAAATTGATTTGCATTTTAATGAGGAAAATAAGTATTTGACCCCCTCTCAATCAGAAAGATTTCTGGCTCCCAGGTGTCTTTTATACAGGTAACGAGCTGAGATTAGGAGCATACTATTAAAGGGAGTGCTCCTAATCTCAGCTTGTTACCTGTATAAAAGACACCTGTCCACAGAAGCAATCAATCAATCAGATTCCAAACTCTCCACCATGGCCAAGACCAAAGAGCTCTCTAAGGATGTTTTTCTGCTAAGGGGACAGGACAACTACACCGCATCAAAGGGACGATGGACGGGGCCATGTACCGTCAAACTTGGGTGAGAAACTCCTTCCCTCAGCCAGGGCATTGAAAATGGGTCGTGGATGGGTATTCCAGCATGACAATGACCCAAAACACACAGCCAAGGCAACAAAGGAGTGGCTCAAGAAGAAGCACATTAAGGTCCTGAAGTGGTCTAGCCAGTCTCCAGACCTTAATCCCATAGAAAATCTGTGGAGGGAGCTGAAGGTTCGAGTTGCCAAATGTCAGCCTCGAAACCTTAATGACTTGGAGAAGATCTGCAAAGAGGAGTGGGACAAAATCCCTCCTGAGATGTGTGCAAACCTAGTGGCCAACTACAAGAAACGTCTGACCTCTGTGATTGCCAACAAGGGTTTTTCCACCAAGTACCAAATCATGTTTTGCAGAGGGGTCAAATACTTTTTTCCCTAATTAAAATGCAAAACAATTTATAACATTTTTGACATGCGTTTTTCTGGATTATTTTGTTGTTATTCTGTCTCTCACTGTTCAAATAAACCTACCATTAAAATTATAGACTGATCATGGCTTTGTCAGTGGGCAAATGTACAAAATCAGCAGGGGATCAAATACTTTTTTCCCCTCACTGTACACATCATTGGTAGCGACCCACCTGTCTGAGAAGCACCATGTCCTGCATCACAAAGGCAATGTAGAACAGGGAGGCAAAACAGTTGAAGAAGTTGAACTGGGGAGAGAAGAGAGGAGATTACAGAAAAACTGTTAACAAAAGGATTTACAAAATCGATGGTAACTTGAAATTATCATGGAAACAAACCAATTTTATTTAAGACTCACCACCAATACTTTAAGGACCAGGTGATTTTGAAATGTTGACTCAAGCCTGTGGTTTTCTAAAACAAAAATAACATTTTGACTTCAGAAACATTTTATCTTCTATCTAGAATGGTACGCATGAATCAAGTCAACAACTTTCCCTACAGTCATCAAAAAGAACAAGAGAAACACAGGAGACACCTCTGTAGCATTAAGAAAATGTATTTTTAGCCTCAATGATTTGTGTGTTCTGTTGTTTTCTGCATAGTTAAAACCTTGTATATTTTATAAAATATGAACTAAAATGCTTTCATCCACCCATCCATTCATCCACCCATCCAACCCCACTCACCCCAGCCAGTGAGGAACTCTGCAGCATATCGGTATATGAGGTTCATGATCTCTATAACCACAGCATAGATAATACTGGGGATAAAAATCAGCACTCCCGTCCAGAAGGTAGGCTCCTCATCATGGATCATCAACGCCCAGCCCTCCATGTCAAAGTAGATCATCATGACGTAGAGAGACAGGTAGAGGCACAGCAGCACAAAAGGAACAGACACCAGGTAGATCCTCAGCTGACGCTTGGCGTTTGAGTAGAGGGGCTCCGCCCGCCCCGTGACGGGGTTGACGCCCAAGACGCCGTGGAAGCCCGGCCTCGGCTCCTCAAATGCTTTCTTCCTGCTCAGGGTGCCCCAGCCGTATGCCAGCGAGGCGCTGAGGCGCTTCCACAACTCCAGGATCACCGTGCACCACACCAGGTTGAAGCCGGCGAACAACGTGAACTTGTCGTAGTCCTCAAAGTCGAAGAGGTAGTAGGGGATCCCTATGAGGGCCATGGGGATCAGGGCCAAGGTGAAGTACTCCAGGAAACCAAAGTAGAGCGCCATACCCTCACCAAAGTAATGCCTGATGTCATCTGGATGGACCATGGGGAATCATTACATTTACATTTACATTTTAGTCATTTAGCAGACGCTCTTATCCAGAGCGACTTACAGGAGCAATTAGGGTTAAGTGCCTTGCTTAAGGACACATCGACAGATTTTTCACCTAATCATGGGGAGGATTTAGTCACAAACTAGGTATTCGAAGGTGCTTAGAATGTTCGGTGTCTTGTACATGGTGATAGCCTAATCACTTGACATATACCAGTGAAGTTCATAGTGTAGCCTTAGGTGTAGCCTAAGTGTAGCCTTAGGATTCAAATGGCTAAATGATAAAGCCACGGCGACTGTAACTTACCAAGAGGCTGGAAGGACAACTTGATCTTTTTGAACCAGGAAAAGGAAAGCCTCTTTAGTTCCTCCTTCTCATGCAGAGGGAAAACTTGGACAAGGATCCCCTTTGATTGCATTCTGCGTACTGAGATTAGATTAAAAACAGAAGAGTCAGTCCATTCACATTTTCCCCAAGTCTCCTGACGCTATTTGTCATGTGATTCTAGCCATCTTTATTATATTAACATAACGAAATTTGAACTAGTAGCCAATGCCAGTGTTTCCCAACTCCAGTCCTCGAGTACCTCCAACAGAACACATTTTTATTGTTGCCTCGGACAAACTCACCTTATTCAACTCATTGAGGGCTTGATGATTAGCTGACAAGTTGAATCAGATGTGCTTGTCCAGGGCTACAGTAAAAATGTGTACTGTTGGGGATACTGGAGGACTGGAGTTGGGAAACGCTGGCCTATGCAGTCTATAGATGTTCTACTTTTGGTGAGCAATAATTCCCTTGTTAAGTTGTTGAAGTGCTAAAAATGACTGACAACATTGGCTACTTGAGAGCAATGAAAACAGTTGAGTTGTTTTCCATCGAGTTTGAACTGTTAACTTTCCTCATAATGAGAGAAAGCTTAGTTTTCTAAAACAATAACATACAGACAATGGAGGGGACCCATATATAATGTAATAGTATATTTGTATAAAAATAAAAAGCAATGAAAAACGTAATTTCATCCGTCATTTCTTAACATTATTTCCAAAACATTGCATTATTTTTCTATCCAATTGGTTAAGCTGAATAGCAGACTATCTGCTCAGCGAGAGCATTGACTCCTTATCTCGTATTTGAATAATCCACTGATATTTGCATATTTATTGCCCTTATTGCAGACACTGATGAGGAGACAATGTGAGGATTATGTATGTTATGTTTCAAATATGGTATTGGCTTCAGACCTGGGTTCAAATAGTACTGGTTTTCATTTGTGCTGCACTTGATTGAGCTTGCCCAGAGCCATGCATAAGATATATACACCTGACTCTGCCATCAGCATGACTCAACAGGAACAGGGATTCGTCGGACCAGGTGATGTTTTTCCACTTCTCAATTGCCCAGTATTGGTGATCAAGTGCCCACTGGAGTCGCTTCTTCTTGTTTTTAGCTGATAGGAGTGGAACCCAGTGTGGTCGTCCGCTGCAACAGCCCATCCGTGACAAGGACTGACGAGTTGTGCGTTCCGAGATGCCATTCTGCATACCACTGTCGTACTGTGCCGTTATTTGCCTGTTTGTGGCCCGCCTGTTAGCTTGCACGATTCTTGCCATTCTCCTTAGACCTCTCATCAACGAGCTGTTTTCACCCACAGGACTGCCGCTGACTGGATGTTTTTTGTTTGTCGCACCATTCTCGGAAAACCCTAGACGCTGTAATGCATGAAAGGATACTGGAACCTTCGCGCCTGGCACCGACGATCATACCACACTCGTTTTGCCCATTCTAACGTTCAATCGAACATTAACCGAATGCCTCGATGCCTGTCTGCATGCTTTATATAGCAAGCCACGGCCACGTGACTCACTGTCTGTAGGAGCGCACCATTTTCGTGAATGGGTGGTGTACCTAATAAACTGCCCACTGAGTGTACATGACTCTGAGCTTCCCTAGCACAATGGAACCAATGGAATAGTCCCAAAAGTGCAAACCCTGCCCATCTGGCATTCCAATCCAGGCAGCAGGCTCAGAGTATTTGAAAGAAAATATATACTATTTGAACCCAGGTTTGATGACTGTGCACCCAGTGTTTCAGTGTGGCTGAGGTCATAGGGTCAATGCTGTACTTACTGACTGACTTCCCTGGATATAGTTTCATTTTAGGATATCCGGGCACCTGGGCCTCATCCTTGGCCCTCAGGTTGTCCAGTTCATGTTTTATGATGTATTGACACTCTGCCATGCTCAGAAAACCATCCCCATCAGCTGTAGTTTACAGACACAGACAATTAACACAGTTACAGTCACTTTACAATACAATACAATAACGTGCTCACTAGTGTAGTAATGATGTTTACTTAAACAACACGTTGTATTAACATATCAATCTAGTTATTGCATTGTACTGTAATTGTACTGTAATATAGTTGTAATAATATATTACAGCAAATAATAAAATACTACACCTCATCTATAGTACATACAATAAGGAATAGGGTGCCATTTGTGACATACCCTAGATTACCTTGGAACTCTTTGAAGTTGTGCTTGTTGGCATACGTGAAGCCTCTCATGGAGCCGTCGTTGAACTCCTTGAAGAGGCCCACGTTCTCAGCTCCGTATAGGAGCCTTTGCCAGGAGGCCCCCACCACGTACACATTGGGGTTGTCCTTCTCCATGCCCTGGGCCCCTGGGGTCAGCTGCTCCACCAGCAGCTCAGCCCCTAACACAGCAGAGGAATCAGGACAGGTAGGAAGGTGTCAATAGACTACGTTTTGGTCCCAAATGACACCCTATTCCCTTTATAGTGCACTACTTTTGACCAGGGCACATAGGGCTCTGGTCAAAAGTAGTGCACTATGTAGGGAATAGAGTGACATTTTGGGACATTACCTAGGACAACAATATTGTATCAACAGAGCCAGACTGACTGGTTAATAGATACAGTAACTAAAAGGGACTTTCACACTATTGTACTGAACCGTGCTCTTTTCAGTGAGTATTTCATGATATAAGCGATAAGGTCAGCCTGCTTTGTTTCCACATAGCTTATCACAGGTGGCATCAGGGCCCGTATTAATAAAGCATCTCAGAGTACGAGTGCTGATCTAGGATCAGTTTTGCCATTTAGATCATAATAATATTTTATAAACAGATCCTAGATCAGCACTCCTACTCTGAGCCTCTTTGTGGAAACGGGCCCAGATATGTTATCGGGCCAGTTTAGCTCACTTTCAGAGAGCACGTTAGCGTGAAAGCCAAATCTTTAACATTTGTATAACAGAGAAGAAGAAGCAGAGGCAAAGTGAAAAGGGATTGAGAAAAGACTGTTTCAAATGTTTCAGATCTCTGTTTCCAACATACAGTAGGTAAGCTAAGCTCAATGTACTGTACCTCCATCTTGCTGCTTGTCTCTGATCCGGTCTAGTAACCATGCGATGGCTTCCTCTTTGGTTTCCGAAGCCAACTCGATGACCACCAGAGGGGCAAATGTTGAGCCATCACTGTCAGAAACTGACAAGCCTTTTTGCATTTTCCCCTCTCCCTGTGAAGCCTGGAGAGAGACAAGAAAGGAAACAAATGAATTAAACATGACTGTGCCTACAGGGACCAAAACGACAGGGCCAGAATATCATTCTTCAGTTTGAATGTTTCAATTCAAAGTCAAAGTATGTGTGTACAGTAATTGTATGTTTTATATAGCCAATGTTGGTTATGTATTTAGGCTATTTAAATCTATAAAACATGATCGGTTGTTGCACATTCAAATGTTGCTCTAGGTAACCAAATTGCTTACTGCTCCTCATGTGCAAAGTTGCAGCACCTTTACCTGGCCTAAAACAATCTACAGGAATTAGCCTATCTTATATTACCTAACAAGGTGTGGTATGTTCAGGGGTTCAGCCTAGAGGCGTTTTACTAGTCTGAGTACCAGTCTCTTTAGCTAACATTCCACTCCTTGACACTCCTTGTAATCGCCAAAGAGGCTGGTCTTTCAGCAATCTCAACGTTCAATAGAGAGAAATAGTAATGGCGTCTTTTTGTTGGCACTAACCCCGCCATTGTTCGTTGGACAAAGCTTATGGGGAAATTAATAGAGTTTTTGTAGGTTTTTGGCTAAAGAGACTGGTCTGATTCAGAGGGGTTGGGTTAAATGCGGAAGACACATTTCAGTTGAATGAATTCAGTTGTACAACTGACTAGGTATCCCCCTTTCCCTTTCCCAGGCTAGCGTTTTACAGTCTGAAGTCGGTAACTTCTGAAGTTGACTTTAGATTGTAAAACGCCTTCTATTTTAGTCATTATTATGGCTTGGGTTCAGCCCAATATATTGATGTGTCATTCGACTGTTTACTTTAGAGTTGAATCGCAAAGGCTTAAAAACAGATTTTTTATGTATTAAAGATGTTAAACTTTAATTTGCCTCCAAAATCTGATTCTGAACCTCAGCTAAAGCTGGCTACTGACAGTGACAGCTCAATGTTTTGGTGTGAGAGAGGGCGGGGATTGAACCGCACGTTCGTTACAGTGTCTATGGGTGGATATAAACACTGTTACAGGGTTTACTCATGATTGCTTCATCTGAAGAAATGTGCTGATCTTTGACGTAACATTGTCACGTACAACTGTGAAACATTTGAAGCAAATCGGAAAAGGAGATACCGGTAGGCCTTTAACATCAACAAATCTCTATAAACAAGGCTACTCACCACGTCCTTCGTTCGCTGTCGCAATAAGGTCTAATTTTAAAGGTTGCCCGCGATACCCAAGTCGACAATAAAAACCTATTTCGAATCTTCTCTGGTCTTTCTTAGGAATCAGAAGAGTTGCTTGACTTCTGCTTCTCCACGTCACTGACAGGCAAGCGCGGCTGTAGACTTCAGCCCGCAGTTATCACACCCACCAACGTGCTATGCTGTGTGTGTGTAGGCCTACATAGCATAGAGATAGTTAGAGGACGCAACATTGTATCTGTCCTATTATGGCGTCTGTGAGAGCATGGGCAGTGTAGTCAATTTTGTTATTCTGCTACTTCTATGAGTTAGTAACAAAGTGAAAGGGTGCATACTGCCACCTGGAGTGTGTTGTTTGAAAAGGTACAAAGCCAAGGTTGGTGATTAAATGCCACCTGCAGTTATGGAACGTTTGCTCACACATATAATTCATTGACTGATCCCTCCTGATGACCTGGACGGAATTATGTGATCATTCCTTAACCCATAGTAAGTCCCACCCAATCGACTACTTCAAAATGGTGAAAGTACTCAAAGGCGCTGCCCCATGCTAAAATAGGCTTTTGAGAACTAGTCCTCTATCTATCTCTATGGTACTTAGGCAAATAAATCACTACAAGAACAGTTTCTATGGGAATTCCTCATTTGAATAGAAATCTAACACGTTTTTCTAGTAGGACAGGCATACGACATATGTCTTATTGTGAAAAAATACAGTAGTTATAATGTTGACAATCTGGTGAGGGTTAGTATGATTATCTTGTTCCCAGGATACAAGTATAGGCTCTTATTAGTTAGGTTTGGCTAGGCTATTATTAGTTTTGAGGTTGTCATATAAACACAGAATCCATAACATTGCATTGCGTTGTCTCCGACAAGATAGCCTATCGAATACGCCTACCAACTGTTGTGGAAATAATTGTATTTGACCATACCAGAGTTAATTTGTGGCGGAGAGGTGTGTATCTTCCGAAATCTTATCTACCACAGTGTCAGTAAAAAGACGCGTTCTTCTTCAGGAGATTATTCACTAGTCTGATTCCGTTGTAAAACGTTTGGTCTGTTGCAAAACGTTTTGCAACGGAAGCCGTTTACTCCAAACGGAAAACGTTTTGCAACGAAAACTAGAGTTTATATTGGACAAATGTAGGTAGGGCCCTCCCGGTCTCGTTCCGTTTGCTCAGAGAGGAAGCGACGAAGTGAGAAGTTTTAATCGTCCCAAAATCTGTCCTCGAAAATAAGCCAACGATGTGAAGAATTTGGTCAACAAAAAAATGTAATTGCTCATTTGCTACTTGACGCTTATTTGATCTAATAGAAGTTTCATAAATCTTAGGTGTTATGAATGCGCTGATATAAGTGGATACACGTGGCAATTCGGCAACATTGAAAAAAGGGTACTTTATATCTGAGTTGTGCCTGTTGTCATAGCTTCTGTCCCCAGCCAAGGAGGGCCTACAGCAACACCTAGAAATTCTGCGCAGATTCTGTCCGACCTGGGCCCTGACAGTGAATCTCAGTAAGACAAAAATAATGGTGTTCCATAAAAGGTCCAGTTGCCAGGGTCACAAATACAAATTCCATCTAGACACACTTGCCCTAGAGCACACCAAAAACTATACCTACCTCAGCCTAAACACCAGCGCCACAGGTAACTTCCACAAAGCTGTGAACGATCTGAGAGACAAGACAAGAAGGGCCTTCTATGCCATCAAAAGGAACATACAATTTGACATCCCAATTAGGATCTGGCAAAAAATACTTGAATCAGTTATATAACCAATTGCCCTTTATGGCTGTGAGGTCTGGGGTCCGCTCACCAACCAATAATTCACAAAATGGGAAAAACACAAAATTGAGACTCTGCATGCAGAATTCAGAAAAAGCATCCTCAGTGTACAACGTAAAACAGCAAATAATGCATGCAGAGCAGAACTAGGATGATACCCACTATTTATCCAAATCCAGAAAACAGCCGTTAAATTCTTAAACCATTTAAAGGGAAGCGATTCCCAAACCACAATAAGGCCCAACAAAATCATGAGAAAACAAAAATATAATTACTTGACACATTGGAAAGAATTAACCCAAAAAAAACAGAGCAAACTGGAATGCTATTTGGCCCTAAACAGAGAGTACACAGTGGCAGAATACCTGACCACTGTGACTGACCCAAAATTAAGGAAAGCTTTGACTACGTACAGACTCTGTGAGCATAGCCTTGCTATTGAGAGAGGCCGCCATAGGCAGACCTGGCTCTCAAGAGAAGACAGGCTATGTGCACACTGCCCACAAAATGAGGTGGAAACTGAGCTGTACTTCCTAACCTCCTGTGACCATATTAGAGAAACATATTTCCCTCAAATTACACAGACCCACAAAGAATTTGAAAACAAATCAAATTTAGATAAACTCCCATATCTATTACGTGAAATACCAAAGTGTGCCATCACAGCAGCAAGATGTGACCTGTTGCCACAAGAAAAGGGCAACCAGTGAAGAACAAACACCATTGCAAATACAACCCATATTTATGTTTATTTATTTTCCTTTTGTTCTTTAACAACACTCACAAAAAAAACAAAAAATTGTTACAACACTGTACATAGCCATAATATTGTGAGTGTAATGTTTACTGTTAATTTCTGATTGTTAGTATCTACTTTACTTGCTCTGGCAATGTAAACATATGTTTCCCATGCCAATAAAGCCCTTTGAATTTAATTTAATTGATAGAGGACTGGATCATGGATATTACCCGATTTGGCATGGGCATTGCCATTGAGGGCTTCCACCATTTTTAAGTATTCAACTGGATGGGGATTCCTATGAGTTGGGAGCAACCAGCCAATGAAGGAAAAAGCCTCAATTGCCCATACTGTAACAGATCTTATAATGGCACAGATACAAAGACGAGTCCTCCATCTCTATGGCCTGTTGTTCGCACGTGTATCTGCCCTCTCATTGGCTAGAATGGTCCCACCTGATCTCACCTCCTCACGCCTGCCTTCCATATTTGAGGACATGTATTTTGATTGTTAGAGCGGTCACTTGACTATCTTGTCAATATAATAGACACTCTTTGGTTTGCTTCCGTTTGGTTCCTAGAGTATGGTAAACGGTTTCCATTGCAAAAGTTTTGCAACGGAAATCGACTAATGAATACACCCCAGGTGATGATGTCATGTTTTGTGGATCATGTGATTTGTCTGTGTGAAAAAGAATGGCTGACGAAGTGGTGACTACTGAGAGAGGGTGAGTGTGTTTCTTTATAAACAAGCTTAGAGCCACGCTTTTACATATTACAATACTGATAAAAGCGACCCACAAAAAATTCATCATAATATGGTTGTGTGTCTTGTTATTAGCTGGATCTAGCATGTTGATTGTTCTTGTTTGTCGTCAAAAACCTGTAACAGTAAGCTAAAGTTACTTTTCAGTTGACTTGACAGACTAGTGGCAACAATGTTGCTATTCCATGAGTTGACATGTGTCACCTTGTTAATAGTTTATGCCGCGTTCAGGTGACTAGGAAACTCGGAAATGTCCGACTTGCTAATTAGTTGAACGCGGCACGTGATTAACTATACTGAACAAAAATATAAACGCAACATGCAACGATTTCAAAGATATTACTGAGTTACAGTTCATATAATGAAATCAGTCAATTGAAATAATGAATTGGGCCCAAATCTATGGCTTTCACATGACTGGGAAGGGGCGCTGCCTTGGGTGGGCCTGGGAGCCAGGCCCAGCCAATCAGAATTAGTTTTCCCCCACAAAAGGGCTTTATTGCAGACAGAAATACTCCTCAGTTTCATCAGCTGTCCGGGGGGCTGGTCTCAGACGATCCCCTAGGTGAAGACCCTGGATGTGGAGGTCCTAGGCTGGCATGGTTACTCGTGGCTGGCATGGTTACTCGTGGCCTGCGGTTGAAAGGCCAGTTGGATGTACTGCCAAATTCTCTAAAATGACGTTGGAAGCAGCTTATGGTAGAGAAATGAACATTGAAATCTCTGGCAACGGCTCTGTTTGACATTCCTGCAGTCAGCATGCCAATTGCATGCTCCCTCAACTTGAGACATCTGTGGCATTGTGTTGTTGTGTGACAAAACTGCGAATTTTAGTGGTCTTTTATTGTCTCCAGCACAAGGTGCACCTGTGTAATGATCATGCTGTTTATTCCGTTTCTTGATATGTCACGCCTGTCAGGTGGATGGATTATCTTGGCAAAGGAGAAATGCTCACTAACAGGGATGTAAACAAATTTGTGCACACAATTTGAGAGAAATGTTTTTTGTGTGTATGGAACATTTCTGGGATCTTTTATTTCAGCTCATGAAATCTGGGACCAACACTTTACATGTTGTGTTTATATTTTTGTTCAGTATACAACCAATTAGCAAGACATTTCAGAGTTTTGTAATTCCGACTAGCACGTGAACACGGCATTGGTCCGTGGCCTTTGCGTCAAAACGTTATAAAACCAACGGAGCGGTTTAAAGCTTGAAATTTTGTAAAGATGCTCTTTGGGATGATGTGTTAATTGATATTAGAAGGGATGGTGGGA
The DNA here is from genome assembly GCF_964263955.1 of Coregonus lavaretus. Lineage (NCBI taxonomy): Eukaryota > Metazoa > Chordata > Actinopteri > Salmoniformes > Salmonidae > Coregonus > Coregonus lavaretus. Next base: position 47,038,278 of record NC_139990.1, on the reverse strand, counting down.
TTTGCTATATTGTATTAAGCTATCCCATGCAAAGTTTACAGCTAGTGTGATCTAGTTTTATCTCAGTCTTTGACAATGTCATATCTCTAGATGTTTTAGTTGTTTACATTTAGGTAGCCTACTTATAGGCCCTTTAAATGTCTCGTTTTCTATTTTCTAATCTTAATTTAAGGCAATTCCATGGTAACAGAATTACCCTGAGAAATTCCATGGTAACGGTATTATGCTGAGACTCAGATTTTTCACTTACAAATTTATACCAAACAAAAACCATTGATTTCAAAGTTTAACAAACCATAGAACTCTATGCAAAAGGACTTAACAATTTCCATAGAACATTTAACAAAAATACATTTGCAGGAAGAACTGTGCAGATACAAAGTTTGGTAACAGAATAAAACTGAGGATGATTTTACTGTAATTCTGTTACCAAACTTTGCATCTGCACAGTTTTTCCTGTAAATTGTTCAAAGTAGTCATTGTGCATAGAGTTGGTTTGTTAAACTTTTGAGGAATTGGCTTTTAGCAAATGTCATATAGACAATCTCCAAAATGCCGAAATTAAAATGTTTTAGGAAGGCTTGAAAGCTTTGTTCAAGGATTTCTGTAAGCCTATAGACCACTCCACTACTGCAACCCACTCTCAAGGACCAATTATCCAATACCATACCGTTCTAATCCGTTTTGATTTTGGATGTAACTAAGTCCAATACAGCAAATGCTGCAAATCCCATCCCTAACACTAACTGCATGTTTCCATTCAATTAACACAAGCACATATGATTGATAAGCTTAGGCTATTGCATGTAGTCCCTGGCATATAACATCCCTTTTTCCACTTTGTTTTTTAGTTTGTTTTTTGGCTGCAGACTGGCTCAGCGAATACTGATGTTTCTTGGTATTCATAGTCTTTTCTACAATTTGTTGAGTTTCCTGGACAGAACGTTGAGGTAACCTGTCTGTGATTGTCACAGATTGCCCCCCCCCCCCATATGTTTCTGCTGCTGCTAGTGTTGCTTTAACTCCCCGCTGCATAGAGTGCTTGAGGCAGGAAGTAACAGGGGCGGCAGGTAGCTTAGTGGTTAAGAGCGTTGTGCCAGTAACCGAAAGGTCGCTGGTTCTAATCCCCGAGCCGACTAGGTGAAAAATCTGTCGATGTGCCCTTGAGCAAGGCACTTAACCCTAATTGCTCCTGTAAGTCGCTCTGGATAAGAGCGTCTGCTAAATGACCAATTTATTTATTTATTATTTATTATAACATCCCTAGCAGTCCAATCAGTTAACAAACCCTGCTTGTGCCATTTTCTTTCAACTTATCCCCGAAACATGTTTACCAGTTATTATTTTTACATTTAATGTCTTGTCTCCTCTTTGTTGTGAAACATGACTCCTGACTACCATAGTAATCCCAGACCGTATAGGCTATAGCCTAGGCTGGTTGATGAGTTGTCTGTGTCTATGCAGGTCCTGGACTTCCACAGCATGGATCACCAGCTGGCTGCCCTCCTGGTGCCCCACCTCCCAGAACCAGCTCAAGACTGCAGAGGACAAGATGCTGCAATGTAAGGAATTCCTCTCTCCTTTACCATCAAACTGTATTTCCAGCCATTGCCAATTTGTGGATTATTATGTGTGGATCTGTCTCATCCCCAGGCATCACAGGCAAGGTGTCCCAGCAGTATGTCCCAATCTCGGATGGTAAAATGCTGTGGACCCTCACATTGAACGGAAATATGAAGGACCAGACTCCCCTGGTGCTGCTGCATGGCTTCGGTGGAGGGGTGGGCCTGTGGGCCCTCAACCTAGACGCCCTGGCCCAACAGGTTAGTCTCTGAAGCACAGGCTTCTCATGTACCGTTGGAAAGCCTGAGGAAGTTCTCCTCAGAGAGACAATATAAAGGGGTGTAGTACGACAGAGTCTAGATGGAAACTAGTGCACTTTGGCGCTTATCAAATATCTAAAGTATTTTGCATGGTTGGAGCTCTGAACAGGTTGTTATAATCCTATTTCTGATGTTTATGCTAGCATGCATAAGGTACGAAACTAACGGTGCATAGGCTACTAAAACGTAGTCTGACACGTTAGGAAAAGAGAGACGGACAAAACAAGAAATAACGAAAAACAAGGAAATGTCTCCTCTGAGGGGAAACTTCATTTCTACTCACAGCCAATCTAATGCGAGTGTTGAATGCCAGCCTTGCCATTCAAATGCAAAATTCAATACTGAATTTCTCCAGACTTCTAAAAGAGAATTGACAGGATGGTCCCAGGTGACTACCAACAGGTCAACTGTCTACACCTGCTATATCTAGCTAGCTCTAATTGCCTGTCTACTATGTATTGTGTGTGTCTTTGTAATACTTTGACTTCTATTTTTAGTACGTTTTATCATGTTGTGTAGCGCCTTGGGATAGAACTTTATAAATAAAATCAATTTCCATTATTATTATTGTTATTAACAGAGGCCCGTCTATGCCTTTGACCTGTTGGGCTTCGGCCAGAGCAGCAGGCCCTACTTCAGCTCCGACGCCGAGGAGGCTGAGGCCCAGTTTGTGGACTCCATCGAGCAGTGGAGAGCTAAAGTCGGCCTGGAGACCATGATCATGCTGGGCCATAACTTTGGAGGTTATTTGGCAGCTGCGTATTCGCTCAAGTACCCCACCAGGCAAGTACCACCTGACATCACCCAACGCTTTCCTCAGTTCAGTACCATAGCCAGGTTTCAATATGAATGGCTGTTTTATTCCTATAAAGACAGAATAACTTAGTATTTAGCCACCTCTAGGTATATATATATATATATATATATATATATATTTTTTTTTACATGTATCTAGCTAGTCTTTGGTTCACCCTCCTATGCTTGACTAATACTGTACACCTCAGACCTCACAGGATGTTGGCACGCAGGTGCTAACCTCTGATAACATGAATGTCCTTAAAAAGTGTCCCCTCTGTGCTGGATCTCAACTGAATCGTCTTCTCTCACTGTGTTGCTAAGCTAAGATTTCAGCAGGAACCTGACTCCCTACGGCTGTTTGATAAATGTCTTCAAAAAAGCAGCCAGCCAGCCACATCATGTCCTTCTAGTATTAAAGTAGCCAGCCAGCCAGCCAGATGATGTCCTTCTAGTATTAAAGCAGCCAGCCAGATCCTTCTAGTATTAAAGCAGCCAGCCAGCCAGATCCTGTCCTTATAGTATGAAAGCAGCCAGCCAGATCATGTCCTTCTAGTATTAAAGCAGCCAGCCTGCCACACCCTGTCCTTCTAGTATTAAAGCAGCCAGCCAGATCCTGTCCTTCTAGTATTAAAGCAGCCAGCCAGCCACATCATGTCCTTCTAGTATTAAAGCAGCCAGCCACATCATGTCCTTCTAGTATTAAAGCAGCCAGCCAGCCAGCCACATCATGTCCTTCTAGTATTAAAGCAGCCATCCAGCCACATCCTTTCCTTCTAGTATTAAAGCAGCCAGCCAGCCACATCATGTCCTTCTAGTATTAAAGCAGCCAGCCAGCAAGATCATGTCCTTCTAGTATTAAAGCAGCCGGCCAGCCACATCCTGTCCTTCTAGTATTAAAGCAGCCAGCCAGCCACATCATGTCCTTCTAGTATTAAAGCAGCCAGCCAGCCAGCCACATCATGTCCTTCTAGTATTAAAGCAGCCAGCCAGCCAGCCAGCCACCCACATCCTGCCCTTCTAGTATTAAAGCAGCCAGCCAGCCAGCCAGCCACATCCTGTCCTTCTAGTATTAAAGCAGCCAGCCAGCCAGCCAGCCACCCACATCCTGTCCTTCTAGTGTTATCGGAGTGCCCTAACTGGCTCTGAATTAAGGACACAACGCTCTTAATCTGACTGGGGCACTTTGGCTGCGTTTAGACAGGCAGCCCAATTCAGATTTTTTTCCCACTAATTGGTCTTTTGACCAATTTATCTTTTCACATAAGCACTTTTTCAGAGCTGATCTGATTGGTCAAAAGACCAATTAGTGAAAAAAAGATCAGAATTGGTCTGCCTGTCTAAACGCTGCCTTTATTTCCCCTGTTCAGTTTACCGACGGACAGATCACTTAATAAACTGTGCCCTAGTGGTTTAGATTATTTCCTTTCCAGATGTTTCAATACAACCATCAATGTATTGTGTTCACAATCATCGAGGCGTTTCAGTTGTTATTTCAGATTGGGGTTGATGGAGGTGTATGGTCTTTCCTCTTCACTGTCCTGTAGGGTGAAGCACATGGTGCTGGTTGAGCCGTGGGGCTTACCTGAGCGTCCAGACCCAGAAGACCAGGACAGGCCCATCCCCGTGTGGATCAAAGCCCTGGGAGCCATGCTGAGCCCTTTCAACCCCCTGGCAGGGCTACGTCTGGTGGGTCCACTGGGTAAGACTGGCAGCCTGTCTGACTAGATGGATGACAGCCATAGAAATACTACTGTAAATTATATTTATTTGATGACCGCATTGTTCGAGTCTGGTCTATACCTGTGTGACTGGATGACTGCATTGTTTATGGGATGGAGTTTTTTACCAGCCTTCAAACCCACCTCCTTTGTTCTTCAAGGTCCCACACTTGTTTCAACTCTAAGACCGGACTTCAAGAAGAAATACTTGTCCATGTTCAAAGACAACACGGTCACAGAGTATATCTATCACCTGAACGTCCAGACTCCCAGGTCAGAGACCCTCTCTTTATTTCATGTTGGAGCTCAGTGGCTTTTATCTACACTTATTCTGGGCCTGTATTTACAGTCTCAGTCTGAGTGAGTTTCAATACAGTTTGAGAATGTTTTCCTCTTAGACCGTAATGAAGAAGATGTTATGATTTAAGATTAATACAGTTATATGGACAGGACAGCACTCCAATTCTGAAATGCTTTTTTAATATAGGCTGTGATTTTAATTTCTCACACCTTTACTTCAGTGATAATGTTAGTTTTGCTCTGTTGTAGTGGTGAGTTCAAAGTAGCTGCTTATTAACAGTTATTCGGAGAATATCAGATTATCATATACCTTACTGCTGTACTTCACCCTCTTTAATAATAATCATGTTTGTTTACTCTTTGGAGTGGTGAGACAGCCTTCAAGAACATGACCATCCCATACGGGTGGGCGAAGAGGCCTATGCTTCAGAGGATTGGCCTGCTCCACGCTGACACCCCTATTACTGTGATATATGGGTCACGCTCCAGCATCGACGGTAACTCTGGCAACGCTATCAAAGGAATGAGGCCAAACTCTCATGTGGAGATCATAGTACGTTTTCTATTTCTATAAACGGAACCCTTTTAAGATGCTGTCTGTGTGTGATTCTCTTGTAATGTGTGAGGCAGCTGGCTCAGATTTTATATTCAGATTTATTTAGCAGGTGGCAGGAAAAAAGTGAATTGAAGTATTAAATCCTAGATAAATATGATTCTCCAGAATGTGTATATGATCATGTAGCTCTCTTCCTTCTCTCTCCCCACTCCACCCCCCTCCTCCCTGCCTCCCCCCTCCACTCACTCCCAGGCTATCAGAGGGGCGGGTCACTACGTCTTTGCTGACCAGCCAGAGGACTTCAACCACAGAGTGCTTCAGGTGTGTGACGCGCTGGGCTGAGGTGGGGAAACAGGGCACTAGTTAACCTGCAGAGAGCGACATGTTATACCTGTCATGCCCATAGCTTGTCCTCTGTGAGCACGTGATCCGTAGGGATAGAGAGGAGAGGACTGGACATACGGCTCAGTAGGGCTTCTTTTTAACACTAAGGTCCTCACTAGTAGGCCTACCACCACCAGCACAGCAGGCCTACTAACTAGGGAAGGAACCCGTGTTGGAAAGATGATTCTCCTGGATTATTTGGTTTGACTCTGTTGTATTCATACTACTGACTAAAGAGAATGGCTCAGAGTTTTTACGGCTTGTTGTGGATTTTGGCCATTTTGTGTGTGTGTGTGTGTGTCAGCTTTAATCTGCTGTTATAAGAAATGTGATTTTCAGAACGATACAGACTATAATTTGACCAATCGTGGATTATTCTAATTCTGTCAGAAAGATCCTTCATGAGATTATTTAGAAATGTTTCATTTACGTCATAACAGCTCATGTAGATATGATCACGGACCGTAGAGATTTAATTTGTGTAGAATTGATATGAATACACATGATTGTGGAACTTTTAGACCTCTGGTTTTGCTGATATCCCCATGACAACTGAAGTGCCTTTTTAATGACCTAGGATGTGACCAGGGACTACGGTCACTGCTGCTGCTTTTTGGTCTTAGCTTTTTATACGTCCCATTTGTGTCCTTTTGCAGTGGTCGTTTTCACTTCAAGATTTTATAATTATGTTCTCATTCATACAGTGTTTTGGCTCTTGTTGTGGTCTAGTGTTGAAATAATCCAGTTATTAAAGTTAGCGTGTGCAGGTGAAGGAAAGGTTTCAGAAACAAAGTATCAGAATTGAGTAATTTTAAAGATCACTACCTCATTCTCCTCAGCTGCCATTGTGGAAAAAAGCTTCTGCCTCAATAAATCCCATGAATTCATTGCTACAGTATTTTATAGTATTTCTAGTCACCTATCCAGGGTATTTGTCTGGAAAAGCACAGTATCTAGGCCTAAGGTCAGTTAGCATAGCTATAGCAGCTTGTCAGCTTATTTCATATAGGCTACATCTTCGGCTAATATCTCTGTGTGTGTCGTTGCAGATTGGGTGGGTTGCTTATAATTTTATAGCCACTTTACCCAGTGCAACCTTTTCTCTAAATCACCTTTTACTAGATTTGCTGAGCCCAAGGATGAGGTTTGATTAACTTCCAAACATGTGGATATCTTTGTATTATTGTCCATCATATCATTGTACGTCTCCAATCACAACCCAATTACCGTGGAGAAGAAAGGATGCTTGTTCTCTCTATTCATGTATTGTAAAATACCTGTAAATAATAAAGATATATTATGATTTTGGTGGCCTTTGTTTTGTGACATGTAGATCTAGATTTGTGTTGTTGCTGTGTGAAGAGCAACAGTATTTCAGTCTACAACACTACTTCCAGGCATTCTGTCTGAAAACCACAATGGACACATTTCCATCTACCATGATTGTAGCTTTTGTCACTGTATTGTGTGGTGTCTATTGTTTAGTCTGTGTCCATTCGTTGTTGTCATTTTTATCAACACTGATTTCTGTTCAAAGAGGAGCGCTAATCTCAACCGTTTTCGTTCCTATGAACTGTTCCTTTGTGAGAGATGAGCCCCACTGTGTGGAATGTGGTCATTCAGAGCTCAAGAGGAAGAACACAGGAGTCTTTTAATACCCATAAAGGTACAAATCTACAACATTGACATTAGTATGACAGTCAGGGATAGACTTTACACCATTCTGGGTTCTTTGTTATTGTGCTCTAAAATGGAGCAAAGCAAAGGTGAACATTTGTCAATATTTTCCCCAACCCCTTTGACATGTCAGAGCTGCCAACTGTCGGCTAGTAAGAGTAATGGTTCTTATCTGTGTTGAAGACAGGCCTTGTATTTCAATACATGACCACTAGAGGGCAACCTCCCTCAGATCAGGAGGTGTAGGGAGGGAGGCTGCCTTGCTGAAGTGCAGTTAGCTAATCATCAAGGTCAATGTTACATAATTCAGTTCTACTACCCATCCTATGACCACTTAAAATATCAATATACATAGGCTGCGTAAAAGGAAGTATGGTGTTTTCTCCGCATTAGGGTCTATATGTGGCTGATATGGCTAAAGGCTAAAGAAGAAAAAGTTGCAGCGTTGAATTTCAACTTGCTCCATTGCAGTGAGCAGGTTGACGTTTATTGGGATGATTCTTGTCCTGGAGGCAGAACTGAACGATTTCTGCTGGATGGGCCAGCTGCAAAGTCAAAATTGGCTGTATTGTAAAAATGTATGAAAACAAAAATGAGCTATTTGGTCTTCATTTAAGGTTAGCAGTATGCTTAACGTTAGGTTTAAAATCAGATTTTATGACAGTGGCTGTGCCAGCTAGTAACCACTCTTCAGAGCTGCCTCCAGAAAAAGATGACTGACGAAAAACGCTAACCTGCTTGCAGTGAGGGTGAATTAGGACAAGGGAGAGGCAGAAGCTCTGAGGGAGGGTAGGCTGTGGTGTTTCCGGACAAAGACGTTTACGATGTTAACAGTGATATCTATCTCAACGACATATCTTATTCTTCTTATCGGTTCAGCCCTGGATCAATTGTCCATGAATGCTGTACGAAAATGTGCAAACTCCTATGGAAATATTCCAGACTTCTAAGGAAAGAACCATCGATATAGGATACTGTACTTCCTTAGGTGAAAGCTAAGGTGCAGAGTGGTGCAGTTTGCACTTTCAATACTGTATACAGTGTGTGTATATTTGTGTGGCTGTAGGGTGGCAGGTAGCCTAGCGGTTAGAGCGTTGGGCCAGTAACCGAAAGGTCGCTGGTTCGAATGCCTGCGCTGACAAGGTCAAACATCGGTCGATGTGCCCTTGAGCAAGGCACTTAACCCTAATTTGCTCCAGGAGCACTGTACTACTATGGCTGACCATGTAAAACAGCACATTTCACTGCACCTGTATGTGACAATACAACTTTCTTTTTTCTAACAGTGTAGTGCATTACAGTGTGGACAACTAGAGCGGTGTGGCATGCAATACAGTAGGCTGTAATATGTATAATCCAGTCATAGGACTATGGAGGTATGGTATTCAGTATAGTGCAGTTACTGTACAGTAAGTACAATACTATGTAATGGAGGTACAGTGAGGGAAAAATGTATTTGATCCCCTGCTGATTTTGTACGTTTGCCCACTGACAAAGAAATGATCAGTCTATAATTTTAATGGTAGGTTTATTTGAACAGTGAGAGACAGAATAACAACAACAAAATCCAGAAAAACGCATGTCAAAAATGTTATAAATTGATTTGCATTTTAATGAGGGAAATAAGTATTTGACCCCCTCTCAATCAGAAAGATTTCTGGCTCCCAGGTGTCTTTTATACAGGTAACGAGCTGAGATTAGGAGCACACTCTTAAAGGGAGTGTGCTCCATGCAAGATCTCACCTCTTGGAGTTGCAATGATCATGAGAACGGTGAGGAATCAGCCCAGAACTACACGGGAGGATCTTGTCAATGATCTCAAGGCAGCTGGGACCGTAGTCACCAAGAAAACAATTGGTAACACAATACGCCAAGAAGGACTGAAATCCTGCAGCGCCCGCAAGGTCCCCCTGCTCAAGAAAGCACATATACAGGCCTGTCTGAAGTTTGCCAATGAACATCTGAATGATTCAGAGGAGAACTGGGTGAAAGTGTTGTGGTCAGATGAGACCAAAATCGAGCTCTTTGGCATCAACTCAACTCGCCGTGTTTGGAGGAGGAGGAATGCTGCCTATGACTCCAAGAACACCATCCCCACTGTCAAACATGGAGGTGGAAACATTATGCTTTGGGGGTGTTTTTCTGCTAAGGGGACAGGACAACTTCACCGCATCAAAGGGACGATGGACGGGGCCATGTACCGTCAAACCTTGGGTGAGAACCTCCTTCCCTCAGCCAGGGCATTGAAAATGGGTCGTGGATGGGTATTCCAGCATGACAATGACCCAAAACACACGGCCAAGGCAACAAAGGAGTGGCTCAAGAAGAAGCACATTAAGGTCCTGGAGTGGCCTAACCAGTCTCCAGACCTTAATCCCATAGAAAATCTGTGGAGGGAGCTGAAGGTTCGAGTTGCCAAACGTCAGCCTCGAAACCTTAATGACTTGGAGAAGATCTGCAAAGAGGAGTGGGACAAAATCCCTCCTGAGTTGTGTGCAAACCTGGTGGCCAACTACAAGAAACGTCTGACGTCTGTGATTGCCAACAAGGGTTTTGCCACCAAGTACTAAGTCATGTTTTGCAGAGGGGTCAAATACTTATTTCCCTCATTCAAATGCAGATCAATTTCTAACATTTTTTACATGCGTTTTTCTGGATTATTTTGTTGTTATTCTGTCTCTCACTGTTCAAATAAACCTACCATAAAAATTATAGACTGATAATGTCTTTGTCAGTGGGCAAATGTACAAAATCAGCAGGGGATAAAATACTTTTTTCCCTCACTGTATGGTATTCATAGTATAGCTATAGTGCAGTATGTATAAACCTGATTTACAGTGAAGGGTATATAGCTACAGTACAATATGTATAATCCTGATTTACAGTAAAGGGTATAGAAATTCAGTGTATGTAGAGTAGCTACAGTACAGTATGTATAAACCTGATTTACAGTAAAGGGTATAGAAATGCAGTGTATGTAGAGTAGCTACAGTGCAGTATGTATAAACCTGATTTACAGTAAAGGGTATAGAAATGCAGTGTATGTAGAGTAGCTACAGTACAGTATGTATAAACCTGATTTACAGTAAAGGGTATAGAGCTACAGTTCAGTATGTATAAACCTGACATGGTCCTAAAGGAGGCCGCTTACAGAGCAGACAGGGTACGGGCACGGTTGCTAGGCAACCAGCGTGGCGCCTACATTAGATCAAATTTATTATATTCTGACATTCCCCCCCCTCTTTCAGTCTCTCCCTCCCTTCCTGCTTCTTTCACCCTTCTCTCTCTCTTCCCCCTCCCTCCTTCCTCTCAGACTACATTGACAGACAGAGAGCGTACACTAAGGCTCTGCAGCAGCTAGCATTTCCACTGCCACCCCCATATCTCTCACATACACGGTACCATGAGTCTTACCCTTAGGCAAGACCTTCTCTGACTTACAGGGCGTAAAGTCTGCACTCTGTCTAGACACCAGGCTGCATCACATGACTATCCAATCTGCACCACTATAATAATAATAATAATAATAATAATAATACTAATAACTAGTCTTATCACCTGCATTAGTTAGTGTGTAATACGATCTCTAAATGTTAATATTTGTTTTATCTCCAAACTAAGACGATCCATGAAGCAGAATCCATTCATTCAATAAAAATGCTACTGACATATACAGTATCTTCAGAAAGTTCAGAACTCTTGAGTTTTCCACATTTTGTTACAGCCTTATTCTAAAATGGATTAAATCAAACAAATTCCTCAGCAATCTACACACAATACCCCATAATGACAAAGCGAAAACAGGTTTTAGGACATTTTCTGCGAATGTATTAAAAATAAAAAGCAGAAATACCTTATTTACATAAGTATTCAGACCCTTTGCTATGAGACTCGAAATTGAGCTCAGACGCATCCTGTTTCCATTGATCAGCCTGATATTTCTAGAACTTGGAGTCCACTTGTGGTAAATTCAATTGATTGGACATGATTTGGAAAGGCACACACCTGTCTATATAAGGACCCACAGTTGACAGTGCATGTCAGAGCAAAAACCAAGCCATGAGGTCGAAGGAATTGTCCATAGAGCGCCGAGACAGGATTGTGTTGAGGCACAGATCTGGGGAAGGGTTCCAAAACATGTCTGCAGCATTGAAGGTCCCCAAGAACACAGTGGCCTCCGTCATTCTTAAATGGAAGAAGTTTGGAACCACCAAGACTCTTCCTAGAGCTGGACGACAGGCCAAACTGAGCAATCGGGGGAGAAGGGCCTTGGTCAGGGAGGTGACCAAGAACCCGATGGTCACTCTGACAGAGCTCCAGAGTTCCTCTGTGGAGATGGGAGAACCTTCCAGAAGGACAACCATCTCTGCAGCACTCCACTAATCAGGCCTTTATGGTAGAGTGGCCAGACGGAAGCCACTCAGTAAAAGGCACATGAAATCCCGCTTGGAGTTTGCCAAAAGGCACCTAAAGACTCTCAGACCATGAAAAACAAGATTCTCTGGTCTGATGAAACCAAGATTGAACTCTTTGGCCTGAATGCCAAGCGTCACATCTGGAGGAAATCTGGCACCATCCCTAAGGTGAAGCATGGTGGTGGCAGCATCATGCTGTGGGGATATTTTTCAGCAGCAGGGACTGGAAGACTAGTCAGGATCAAGGTAAAGATGAACAGAGCAAAGTACAGAGAGATCCTTGATGAAAACCTGCTCCAGAGCGCTCAGGACCTCAGACTGGGGGTGAAGATTCACCTTCCAACAGGATAACGATCCTAAGCACAGAGCCAAGACAACACAGGAGTGGCTTCGGGACAAGTCTCTGAATGTCCTTGAGTGGTCCAGCCAGAACCTGATCGAACATCTCTGGAGAGACCTGAAAATAGCTGTGCAGTGACACTCCCCATCCAACCTGACAGAGCTTGAGAAGATCTGCAGAGAAGAATGGGAGAAACTCCCCAAATACAGGTGTGCCAAGCTTGTAGTGTTATACCCAAGAAGACGTGAGGCTGTAATCGCTGCTAAAGGTCCTTCAACAAAGTACTGAGTAAAGGGTCTGAATACTTACGGAAATGTGATATTTCTGTTTTTTATTTTTAATAAGTTACCAAACATTTCTAAAAACCTATTTTTGCTTTGTCATTATGGGGTATTGTGTGTAGATTGATGAGGGGGGAAAAAACAATGTAATCCATTTTAGAATAAGGCTGTAACATAACAAAATGTGGAAAAAGTCAAGGGGTCTGAATACTTTCCAAAGGCACTTTAGCTCTATTTGCAGATGGACATTCTACATCAATATGTAAAGTACTGTACGAGGTGTACGGCTCATTCAATTAACTGCATACTTGCGCGATATGTTTTGACAGGTGAAATTACAGGATTGGTACAATATTCACCCTTCTGTCATCTCATGTCATCTCACATTTATAAAGATTATTTTAATGTATAATTTTAATTAGCTATCTTGTTTCATTATCCTTCCTCCTGTCTGTTTCGTTATTTTATTTTATGTCAAGCACTTTGTTACAAATAAAGCGCTATACAAATAGTGGTTATTATTGTATATAATTGTTGAGCTAATACAAACTCCACAAGGCAGAGAGAAAATGTCAGAAGAATATTTAAATGGAACCCACATCTAGAAACATTCTCCTCCTCTGCTCTCTTTGTTCAGAATGGAGATGACATCACAGCACTCTTCATAGGTCAGGACAGGTCACAATCGATGAAAGCCATGATGATAACAGCTTGAGCATGACACATCCATTTGACTCGGAGGCTTTGAAAGCTCCCTCCCAGCGGGGGCTGTAGGGATGTTATCTGGCAGTGTGAATACAACTACAAGGCAGTTAACGAAGCACTGCATTCTTGGGAAATTCACTTTTTTGTGTCATCGAGGGAGTAGCCATGACATCAAGAGAATAAAGCTAAATGGTCGGTGAGACAATAAGGGAGCGCGGGAGGGGTAGTTGAGTTTACAGTTAGGAAAAGAACCGGGATGGGCGACGTCGAGGGAATGTCACTGCTCAACAGAGCAACGTCCTCTCTCTCTCTCTCTCTCTCTCTCTCTCTCTCTCTCTCTCTCATTGCCATTCCCCTACTGCTGTTAGACCTGCTGATTTCTCAGAAAACCTTCATCCTGATTAATGAGTTAGTTTACAGGCCAGACAAACTCAAAATCATTGTCTTGTGCTTTGACTTTGTGTCAACTGCTTTCCAGAACTTATTTGTTTCTTCATTGACGGTTTAATGTGAAAAGGAGATGGAATTGAAAGGTATTCTGTCAGTGGAAAAGTACTGTCTGTTTGTAGCCCTGCAGATGCTGCCTCTCAGCCGCAGCAGCCCTCTCTTGTCTTCTCTGGTCTTCCACACTGGGAGACTCCCTCTCTTCCCACACGGATCACGACTCACAGCACAGCCCTGCTTCTGTTACAGGCCACAGGGAGAGACGGAGGGAGAGAGACTGCGATATGGAGAGATTGAGAAAGAGACAAAAATATACTGTGTATAGAGGGAAGAATGGAGGGAAGACGAGACATAGAAAGACAGAGAAGGATAGATGTACAGTTGAAGTCGGAAGTTTACATAAACCTTAGCCAAATACATTTAAACACAGTTTTTCACAATTCCTGACATTTAATCCTAGTAAACATTCCCCCTCTTAGGTCAGTTAGGAACACCACTTTATTTTAAGAATGTGAAATGTCAGAATTATAGTAGAGAGAATGATTTATTTCAGCTTTGATTTCTTTCATCACATTCCCAGTGGGTCAGAAGTTACATACACTCAATTAGTATTTGGTAGCATTGCCTTTAAATTGTTTAACTTGGGTAAAACGTTTCGGGAGCCTTCCACAAGCTTCCCACAATAAGTTGGGTGAATTTTGGCCCATTCCTCCTGACAGAGCTGGTGTAACTGAGTCAGGTTTGTAGGCCTCCTTGCTCGCACACGCTTTTTCAGTTCTGCCCACAAATGTTCCATAGGATTGAAGTCAGGGCTTTGTGATGGCCACTCAAATACCTTGACTTTGTTGTCCTTAAGCCATTTTGCCACAACTTTGGAAGTATGCTTGGGGTCATTGTCCATTTGGAAGACCCATTTGCGACCAAGCTTTAACTTTCTGACTGATGTCTTGAGATGTTGCTTCAATATATCCACATAATTTTCCTTCCTCATGATGCCATCTATTTTGTGAAGTGAACCAGTCCCTCCTGCAGCAAAGCACCCCCACAGCATGATTCTGCCACCCCCGTGCTTCACGGTTGGGATGGTGTTCTTCGGCTTGCAAGCCTGTTTCATCAGACCAGAGGAAATTTCTCCAAAAAGTACGATCTTTGTCCGCATGTGCAGTTGCAAACCGTAGTCTGGCTTTTTTATGGCGGTGTTGGAGCAGTGGCTTCTTCCTTGCTGAGCGGCCTTTCAGGTTATGTCGATATAGGACTCGTTTTACTGTGGATACAGATACTTTTGGACCTGTTTCCTCCAGCATCTTCACAAGATCCTTTGCTGTTGTTCTGGGATTGATTTGCACTTTTCGCACCAAAGTACGTTCATCTCTAGGAGACAGAACGCGTCTCCTTCCTGAGTGGTATGACGGCAGTGCAGTCCCATGGTGTTTATACTTGTGTACTATTGTTTGTACAGATGAACGTGGTACCTTCAGGCGTTTGGAAATTGCTCCCTAGGATGAACCAGACTTGTGGAGGTCTACAATCTTTTTTCTGAGGTCTTGGCTGATTTCTTTTGATTTTCCCATGATGTCAAGCAAAGAGGCACTGAGTTTGAAGGTAGGCCTTGAAATACATCCACACGTACACCTCCAATTGACTCAAATGATGTCAGTTAGTCTATCAGAAGCTTCTAAAGCCATGACATCATTTTCTGGAATTTTCCAAGCTGTTTAAAGGCACAGTCAACTTAGTGTATGTAAACTTCTGACCCACTGGAATTGTGATACAGTGAATTATAAGTGAAATAATCTGTCTGTAAACAATTGTTGGAAAAATTACTTGTGTCATGCACAAAGTAGATGTCCTAACCGACTTGCCAAAACTATAGTTTGTTAACAAGAAATTTGTGGAGTGGTTGAAAAATGTGTTTTAATGACTCCAACCTAAGTGTATGTAAACTTCCGACTTCAACTGTAGATAGAGAAAGAGATGTAAAAATAGAGAGAGAAAGATATAGCAAGAAGAGAATTACAGATGGAGGGATAAAGAGAGTGAAATCAATCTGCCGTGCAGGGCTGGTTGTGTCAGATTCTTCCGGAAGCACGACTAAAAATACAAGCGACTGGAGACGATGCATGTGTGAGCGTGAAACAAAATAAACAGGCCTGAGAAAAATCCATAAAACATGATGGTGCAATAGATATGTGTCTGTGTGTGTGTGTGTGTGTGTGTGCACGCGTTTCATAGTGTGTGTGTCACAGCGTGTGTCACACGCGGGGCGTTATATTGACATTTATAACACTTATAACACACATAGGTATCCGTGGCGACAGAGCCGGGAGCTGTGTGTCGCTGTGTGTCTCAGAACACCTGCTGACGGTGTGGAAGTGTTCAGGTGAGGTGACAGCGCGCTAACGTCGTCATTGTGACAATGGAAACCCTCGGCATGAGCTGACGTAGACAGCTTGACAGCCTGACAAATAGGCTGTGATACACTATATATACAAAAGTATGTGGACACCCCTTCAAATTAGTGGTTTCGGCTGTTTCAGCCACACCCGTTGCTGACAGGTGTATAAAATCGAGCGCACAGCCATGCAATCTCCATAGACAAACATTGGTAGTAGAATGGCCTTACTGAAGAGCTCAGTGACTTTCAATGTGGCACCGTCATAGGATGCCACCTTTCCAAAAAGTCAGTCAGTTTGTCAAATTTCTGCCCTGCTAGAGCTGCCTCGGTCAACTGTAAGTGCTGTTATTGTGAAGTGGAAACGTCTATGAGCAACAACGGCTCAGCCGCAAAGTGGTAGGCCACACAAGCTCACAGAACGGGACCGGCAAGTGCTGAAGCGCATAGCGCTTAAAACATTTTTGTCCTCGGTTGCAACACTCACTACCGAGTTCCAAACTGCCTCTGGTAGCAACGTCAGCACAATAACTGTTCGTCGGGAGCTTTAAATAAATGGGTTTCCATGGCCGAGCAGCAGCACACAAGCCTAAGATCACCATGGGCAATGCCAAGTGTCGGCTGGAGTGGTGTAAAGCACGCCGCCATTGGACTCTGGAGCAGTCACATGACCATCTGGCCAAATCTGGGTTTGGCGGATGCCAGGAGAACACTACCTGCCCGAATACATAGTGCCAACTCTAAAGTTTGGTGGAGGAGGAATAATGGTCTGGGGCTGTTTTTCATGGTTCGTGCTAGGCCCCTTAGTTCCAGTGAAGGGAAATCTTAATGGTACAGCATACAATGACATTCTAGACGATTCTGTGCTTTCAACTTTGTGGCAACAGTTTGGGGAAGGCCCTTTCCTGTTTCAGCATGACAATGCCCCCGTGCACAAAGCGAGGTCCATACAGAAATGGTTTGTCGAGATCGGTGTGGAAGAACTTGACTGGCCTGCACAGAACCCTGACCTCAACCCCATCAAACACCTTTGGGATGAATTGGAACGCCGACTGCGAGTCAGGCCTAATCTCCCAACATCAGTGCCCGACCTCACTAATGATCTTGTGGCTGAATGGAAGCAAGTCCCTGCAGCAATGTTCCAACCTCAAGTGGGAAGCCTTCCCAGAAGAGTGGAGGCTGTTATAGCAGAAACGGGGGGACCAACTCCATATTAATGCCCATGATTTTGGAAGGAGAGTATCTGCAGAGTAGTGTATCTGCAGAGGGGAAAATAGAAGGACACATGAGCTCAGGTAAAAGGTGTTTTTACTGACTTCAATAACTCTACACAACACGTCTGACTTTTTGGGAGGCCTCAGTGGTGCATATTGCTACTTTGTCTTCTATTGTCTGTGTCATAACCCCCAGCTATCAAACGCTGACTCGGCTGCTGCACTCTCAGGGGGAAATAAAAGAGGAATCAGCCATTAGACTGGAGGAACAAACAGCCATATTAATAAGTGCTTCTCAAGTCTACAAGAAGTTGAACTGTAGCTGAGACATGATGCATCTAAACAGCTTGACCCTGTGTTTTACTCAGCACAAACACACACACACACTCAGTCAGTCAGTCAGTCAAACACACAAACACTCAATTCCCACAACCTGTCAGCCGTGAGTTAATTGCCAGGGGCTAGCCCATCAGTTGGGTGGACGGGGGGGCCTGCAGTTGGCTGTTTTTCCAGCGTCGTAGCCCCCGTTAGCCCACCCCTGCTGTGTGTGTGTATGTATCACCCCTGCTGTGTGTGTGTGTATGTATCACCCCTGCTGGGAGTGCTGACCCCACAGCATGAGGCCCGTCTGGACTGCTGAGCAGGCCTTAGTCCCCATGTCTTCCTCTCACTGGGCTAGCTGGCATGCTGCGCACACACACACACACACACACCACTACCACCCTGCAGCCGCTGCTGCTGTTGCAGCCGCTACCCATAAATATCAGAGTGTGTTCCTGCCAGCCCTGCACTAATAGGCCTAATGCTTCCTGAGGAGCTGCCCGGAGCTGCATTAGGCCTGGATGGTCCATTGATTTAAAGCAAAGAGGCCGGCCCTGCACTGCCGCCCACTGCTCTACATGGGCCGGCTTCCAGTCACTAACCCACAGGGTTATCGCCCAAATGCAATTAAGGCGCTTAAAAGTGCTTTTTCAGGAAGACACTGGAAATAATGAGGGAGAGGCAGGCTGGACCGGGCCGGTCCTATGCTGAGTGGGTGAGTGGGTGGGTGGTTGGGTGGAGGCCGAGCCGAGCCGCGCACTAGCCGGGAGGAAATGGCTACAGTGAAGAAATGAAAGGAACGCTGGCTATGATATGTAATATCACTAGGAGATGCAGCTCTGAATGGATGTCTCAGGGAGAGGAACAGAGCAATGCTTTGTAGCCCCAGTGACGAACATAGGGTCTGCGTCCCAAATGGCACACTTTTTCCCTTTATAGTGCACTAATTTTGACCAGGGCTCTGGTCAAAAGTAGTGCACTGTATAGGAAATAGGGTGCCATTTGGGACGCCCCCAGGGAAAGTCATACCCAGAGGATTTGGGAACATTAGTGTTTAATGGGGTAATTATGTCGGCTGTTCTTCGCCTCACTGTGTATGCTGGGCCTTATGCAATTCTGACTGGATGCAGACAATTGAGTTTCATCATTGGACACTCAGGGAAAATGTGTGCTGGTTCCGACCTCGCTGCCCTTAAGTACCTCCGCAGCACATAATAACATACTGTAATTTGTCTGTAATGCAAAGTTTTATGATTG
The DNA here is from genome assembly GCF_964263955.1 of Coregonus lavaretus. Classification (NCBI taxonomy): domain Eukaryota; kingdom Metazoa; phylum Chordata; class Actinopteri; order Salmoniformes; family Salmonidae; genus Coregonus; species Coregonus lavaretus. The sequence continues at coordinate 47,019,593 of NC_139990.1, read as the reverse complement.
ATACTTGTAATTCAATTTTTTATTTACCCAGAAATGTGAACCACATTTTTTTGTTAGCTACAGTACATTTCTTGGATTGGAAAGCAAGCTGTCCTACATTCTGTGGGTGTCTGCACTAAATGTAGAGTATTATTATTATGTAAATGAGAGAGAGAGAGAGAATGTGTGTGAGAGCTAAAGAGCGAGAGGAAGAAAGAGAGAGAGAGAGAGAGGTCTGATGTCCTAAGGCCCAAATTAATCATAGTGGCTTTTTCATATAAAAAGACAAGAAAAAGGGAGATTTGTATAAGAGAGGGAATAAACTAGTCAGAGAGAGGAGAGGGGGTTGGGAGGAGATGGAAGCTAACACACTAAGATAATGAAGTGGGAGAGAGAGGGATGGGGAGAGAGGGAGAAAGAGAGGGAGAGAGGGAGAAAGAGAGAGCGAGAAGGAGAGAGAGAGAGGGAAGGAGAGAGAGATGCAATGCGAGGGCTGCAGACTGCTGCTGTTGTGCTCGTCTGCATCCAGTAAAACTCCACCGTTTCTGCAATCAAAAGCCTCATCATTTCACCCAAATAACTAGCTTGCCGTTGTCGTGAAATGGCAACAAATCATTGGCACTTCAGCCGACATAAAGCTTGGTCTGCTAAGCCTGACGAGGAGCCAAATATTCAATTTATCTTCCTCAAGATCAGTGATTATGAACTGTGAATGGGATTCTGATGGAGGTAGGCTAAGAGTGCAGGCGTCTGATTGAGTACACAGGCCAAGGAAATGAAGAGATAGTCTAACTGCTAATAGAAATGGTCCTTTAAATAATAATTATTTATTTGATGTCTACATACTGGAGATTTGTTAGTTTGGAACAAAGGTCCAAGGTGTCTATTTTGTGTTTGATAAAGGCCTGGGTAGCATGTGTACAGGACATGTATTTGTTTATCTCCAATACCATGTTATGTTCAGAATCAAAAGCCTTATGCAGGAGTTTAAATAAAACCCCACTGTGTCACCAGCTAACATGACATGCCTTCAAGAAGAATAACATAACATTGTTAGAGAGTGTATCCATATGCGTGCAGGAAAATATTGTGTCCCAAACGGCACCCTATTCCCTATATAGTGCACTACTGGATTTGCAGCTAGGCTAAAAGCTCTTCTGTCCATTCAGTGCTAACAACATCAGGGGGCAATCACATTTATAAATGCCACAGTGGAAGGCGTGTCCGGCCTGGGCGAAGAGTATGTGTGTGTTCGTGTGTAAGTATGGGACCTTTCTAATGGCTGTGTATGGAAGAGTACTGGAGCAGAGGAGGAGTTTTTTTTAGAGTGTCATTACTGACTGTAGTGGTATGACTCATATCTAAAGAAAGCTCACTTTGATGTTCACTGTTCTTAAGTTGTCTAAGTCACGGTGTGTGAACATGAAATGATAGAGACAGACACACACACACACACGATAAAAAGATGGGACATACAGTGGGTAAAAAAAGTATTTAGTCAGCCACCAATTGTGCAAGTTCTCCCACTTAAAAAGATGAGAGAGGCCTGTAATTTTCATCATAGGTACACGTCAACTATGACAGACAAATTGAGGAAAACAAATCCAGAAAATCACATTGTAGGATTTTTAATGAATTTATTTGCAAATTATGGTGGAAAATAAGTATTTGGTCACCTACAAACAAGCAAGATTTCTGGCTCTCACAGACCTGTAACTTCTTCTTTAAGAGGCTCCTCTGTCCTCCACTCGTTACCTGTATTAATGGCACCTGTTTGAACTTGTTATCAGTATAAAAGACACCTGTCCACAACCTCAAACAGTCACACTCCAAACTCCTCTATGGCCAAGACCAAAGAGCTGTCAAAGGACACCAGAAACAAAATTGTAGACCTGCACCAGGCTGGGAAGACTGAATCTGCAATAGGTAAGCAGCTTGGTTTGAAGAAATCAACTGTGGGAGCAATTATTAGGAAACGGAAGACATACAAGACCACTGATAATCTCCCTCGATCTGGGGCTCCACGCAAGATCTCACCCCGTGGGGTCAAAATGATCACAAGAACGGTGAGCAAAAATCCCAGAACCACATGGGGGGACCTAGTGAATTACCTGCAGAGAGCTGGGACCAAAGTAACAAAGCCTACCATCAGTAACACACTACGCCGCCAGGGACTCAAATCCTGCAGTGCCAGACGTGTCCCCCTGCTTAAGCCAGTACATGTCCAGGCCCGTCTGAAGTTTGCTAGAGTGCATTTGGATGATCCAGAAGAGGATTGAGAGAATGTCATATGGTCAGATGAAACCAAAATAGAACTTTTTGGTAAAAACTCAACTCGTCGTGTTTGGAGGACAAAGAATGCTGAGTTGCATCCAAAGAACACCATACCTACTGTGAAGCATGGGGGTGGAAACATCATGCTTTGGGGCTGTTTTTCTGCAAAGGGACCAGGACGACTGATCCATGTAAAGGAAAGAATGAATGGGGCCATGTATCGTGAGATTTTGAGTGAAAACCTCCTTCCATCAGCAAGGGCATTGAAGATGAAACGTGGCTTGGTCTTTCAGCATGACAATGATCCCAAACACACCGCCCGGGCAACGAAGGAGTGGCTTCGTAAGAAGCATTTCAAGGTCCTGGAGTGGCCTAGCCAGTCTCCAGATCTCAACCCCATAGAAAGTCTTTGGAGGGAGTTGAAAGTCTGTGTTGCCCAGCGACAGCCCCAAAACATCACTGCTCTATAGGAGATCTGCATGGAGGAATGTGCCAAAATACCAGCAACAGTGTGTGAAAACCTTGTGATGACTTACAGAAAACGTTTGACCTGTGTCATTGCCAACAAAGGGTATATAACAAAGTATTGAGAAACTTTTGTTATTGACCAAATACTTATTTTCCACCTAAATTTGCAAATAAATTCATTAAAAATTCTACAATGTGATTTTCTCATTTTGTCTGTCATAGTTGACGTGTACCTATGATGAAAATTACAGGCCTCTCTCATCTTTTTAAGTGGGAGAACTTGCACAATTGGTGGCTGACTAAATACTTTTTTCCCCCACTATATATAATTGACAAACATACAGCTGTAGTTTACTCCATACTCTGTGATACAAAATCATTGTTTGTTCCATACTGTCTGACAAGCTTGTGGGACTCAGCTGTCACAGACAGTTATTTTCGTAGCTGTTTGGCTTTTCTCTGAGGAAAACCTGCAATTTGCAGCCAGCCAGCCTTCGCGCTGCACAGCCAGCCTCAATACATCGTCCCCGGACACCACAGTGATGGTGATTATAATCTTTAATACCATCGCATTGCAGTTGACCATTATTGAGTTCTTTCAGGGGGGCAAATTAATATTTGGATTACCAAAGATGTCAGTTGGATTTTTTCTCTCTAATTCAACCTATTTTCCCCATGACAGAGCAGGGGGACATTTTGATTGTTTCCAAACAACTCGCTGTCGAGATATTGGGGATCTAAGAACCCCCTCCCATCTCATGACTTTCTGCATTCCAAAGTAATGTACACTGGGCTAAATTACGTATTGAAATATTCATGTATTCAGCCGAGCTCTATGTGCGCGTTTACACCTACACAGAGCTGGTGACAGCCAGACAGTTTGTTTTACAATGAGCTCTCTCCCTCAGGAGAGACGTACTAAAGGCAGGAATTTAAATCTGAAAAAGCAACATTAAGAAGGGCTTTTCCCCCCTCACGATGGGTGTGTGATTGAAGGCTGGAAGGCTGAGGCTGGGCTGTTGAGGATGGAGCCAGGAGATAATGAATACAATACAGGTGCTTGGGTTTAGCTCAGGTTATGATGAGGTGTCAGAAAAGCGCATTACCATGGCAGGGGAATCCTCCCCTTCTTTCTCTCTGGAACACACACCCACACACACACAGATACACACACACACACACACAAACACACACACACACACAAACACACACACACACAGATACACACACACACAGATACACACACACACACACACAAACACACACACACACAGATACACACACACACACACAGGTACACACAGATACACACACACACACACACACACACACACACACAGATACACACACACACACAGATACACACACACACACACACAGATACACACACACACACACACACAGCCAAGCATGTTCTCTCTCTCTCTCTCTCTCCTACTTTTCTTTCTCTGCTGGGTCAGCAGAATAATGTTGAAGTGATGTGGTGCTGTGTATTGCAGTGGTGCATGATTTTTTATACATTTAGAGAGTCATTTTTTCAATTGGAATTGGTTGTAATTCATAGATTCTGTGTAATATTACAGTATGTCATTGGCCTTCATGTACAATTAAGAACTTTCTCTCTAAAACGTGGAAAGTATAATATCTTAACATTTTCCAGCTACTTGCATTTCTGGCAATCAATATACCAAAAGGAGCTCATCCATCACTGCTACGTTTCAGATGATACATTACAGGATAACTATGGTGTGGTGCATGTTACGATGTCTGCATCACTACCCAGCATCCTCTTAGCTTGTCTTTGTTGCATTGAGGATGGGGGTTGTTTAACATGCTGTTGCTGTCTTTGTGGCGTTGAGGATGGGGATTGTTTAACATGCTGTTTTTATCTTTGTTGCATTGAGGATGGGGGTTGTTTAACATGCTGGGGAGTGAGGAGGGAACCTGAGGAGAGAGAGAGGCTCTATCTCAATTGCTTAAAATCCTCTCTCCTTTCTTCCGGTCAGTTCTTTCAGAACCGAACAGAGATAGCATGCTGCGGTAAGGTGTGTGGTACGGGTGGTACTGTGTGTGGTATGGTGTGTAAAGTACGGGTGGTGTGGTACTGTGTGTGGTATGGTGCGTGCAGTACGGGTGGTGTGGTACTGTGTGTGGTATGGTACGTGCAGTACGGGTGGTGTGGTACTGTGTGTGGTATGGTACGTGCAGTACGGGTGGTGTGGTACTGTGTGTGGTATGGGTGGTGGATGCTTTGTTCTATAACAGCACCCAGGCCGTGGCCCTCTTGCTAAGGACACTGGGAGTGTCAGATGGAGTTCCAAGCTGTCAGGCTATTAACCCATCTACAGGGGCCAGGGAGGAGAAGAGAAGAGACTAACAGTATGTTAACTACCCTAACAGTAGAGACTAACAGCAGGTTAACTAGCCTAACATAAGAGACTAACAGCATGTTAACTAGCCTAACATAAGAGACTAACAGCATGTTAACTACCCTAACAGAAGAGACTAACAGCATGTTAACTACCCTAACAGTAGAGACTAACAGCATGTTAACTAGCCTAACAGTAGAGACTAACAGCATGTTAACTACCCTAACATAAGAGACTAACCGCATGTTAACTACCCTAACATAAGAGACTAACAGCATGTTAACTAGCCTAACATAAGAGACTAACAACATGTTAACTACATACCAGAAGAGACTAACATCATGTTAACTAGCCTAACAGAAGAGACTAACAGCATGTTAACTACCCTAACAGAAGAGACTAACAGCATGTTAACTACCCTAACAGAAGAGACTAACAGCATGTTAACTACCCTAACAGAAGAGACTAACAGCATGTTAACTAGCCTAACAGTAGAGACTAACAGCATGTTAACTACCCTAACAGTAGAGACTAACATCATGTTAACTAGCCTAACATAAGAGACTAACAGCATGTTAACTAGCCTAACAGAAGAGACTAACAGCATGTTAACTAGCCTAACATAAGAGACTAACAGTATGTTAACTACCCTAACAGAAGAGACTAACAGCATGTTAACTACCCTAACATAAGAGACTAACAGCATGTTAAATACCCTAACAGAAGAGACTAACATCATGTTAACTAGCCTAACAGTAGAGATTAACAGCATGTTAACTAGCCTAACAGTAGAGACTAACAGCATGTTAACTACCCTAACATAAGAGACTAACAGCATGTTAACTAGCCTAACAGTAGACACTAACAGCATGTTAACTACCCTAACAGAAGAGACTAACAGCATGTTAACTACCCTAACATAAGAGACTAACAGCATGTTAACTAGCCTAACATAAGAGACTAACAGCATGTTAACTAGCCTAACATAAGAGACTAACAGCATGTTAACTACCCTAACATAAGAGACTAACAGCATGTTAACTACCCTAACAGAAGAGACTAACATCATGTTAACTAGCCTAACAGTAGAGACTAACAGCATGTTAACTAGCCTAACATAAGAGACTAACAGCATGTTAACTAGCCTAACATAAGAGACTAACAGCATGTTAACTACCATACCAGAAGAGACTAACAGCATGTTAACTAGCCTAACAGAAGATACTAACAGCATGTTAACTACCATACCAGAAGAGACTAACAGCATGTTAACTAGCCTAACAGAAGAGACTAACAGCATGTTAACTACCATACCAGAAGAGACTAACAGCATGTTAACTAGCCTAACAGAAGATACTAACAGCATGTTAACTACCATACTAGAAGAGACTAGCAGCATGTTAACTAGCCTAACAGAAGAGACTAACAGTATGTTAACTACCCTAACATAAGAGACTAACAGCATGTTAACTAGCCTAACAGTAGACACTAACAGCATGTTAACTACCCTAACATAAGAGACTAACAGCATGTTAACTACCCTAACATAAGAGACTAACAGCATGTTAACTAGCCTAACATAAGAGACTAACAGCATGTTAACTAGCCTAACGTAAGAGACTAACAGCATGTTAACTACCCTAACAGAAGAGACTAACAGCATGTTAACTACCCTAACAGAAGAGACTAACAGCATGTTAACTACCCTAACAGTAGAGACTAACATCATGTTAACCTGCCTAACATAAGAGACTAACAGCATGTTAACTAGCCTAACATAAGAGACTAACAGCATGTTAACTACCATACCAGAAGAGACTAACAGCATGTTAACTAGCCTAACAGAAGATACTAACAGCATGTTAACTACCATACCAGAAGAGACTAGCAGCATGTTAACTAGCCTAACAGAAGAGACTAACAGTATGTTAACTACCCTAACAGAAGAGACTAACAGCATGTTAACTAGCCTAACATAAGAGACTAACAGCATGTTAACTACCCTAACAGTAGAGACTAACATCATGTTAACTAGCCTAACATAAGAGACTAACAGCATGTTAACTACCCTAACATAAGAGACTAACAGCATGTTAACTAGCGAACATAAGAGATTAACAGCATGTTAACTAGCCTAACATAAGAGACTAACAGCATGTTAACTACCCTAACAGAAGAGACTAACAGCATGTTAACTAGCCTAACATTACAGACTAACAGCATGTTAACTACCCTAACATAAGAGACTAACAGCATGTTAACTAGCCTAACATAAGAGACTAACAGCATGTTAACTACCATACCAGAAGAGACTAACAGCATGTTAACTAGCCTAACAGAAGATACTAACAGCATGTTAACTACCATACCAGAAGAGACTAACAGCATGTTAACTAGCCTAACAGAAGAGACTAACAGCATGTTAACTACCATACCAGAAGAGACTAACAGCATGTTAACTAGCCTAACAGAAGATACTAACAGCATGTTAACTACCATACTAGAAGAGACTAGCAGCATGTTAACTAGCCTAACAGAAGAGACTAACAGTATGTTAACTACCCTAACATAAGAGACTAACAGCATGTTAACTAGCCTAACAGTAGACACTAACAGCATGTTAACTACCCTAACATAAGAGACTAACAGCATGTTAACTACCCTAACATAAGAGACTAACAGCATGTTAACTAGCCTAACATAAGAGACTAACAGCATGTTAACTAGCCTAACGTAAGAGACTAACAGCATGTTAACTACCCTAACAGAAGAGACTAACAGCATGTTAACTACCCTAACAGAAGAGACTAACAGCATGTTAACTACCCTAACAGTAGAGACTAACATCATGTTAACCTGCCTAACATAAGAGACTAACAGCATGTTAACTAGCCTAACATAAGAGACTAACAGCATGTTAACTACCATACCAGAAGAGACTAACAGCATGTTAACTAGCCTAACAGAAGATACTAACAGCATGTTAACTACCATACCAGAAGAAACTAGCAGCATGTTAACTAGCCTAACAGAAGAGACTAACAGTATGTTAACTACCCTAACAGAAGAGACTAACAGCATGTTAACTAGCCTAACATAAGAGACTAACAGCATGTTAACTACCCTAACAGTAGAGACTAACATCATGTTAACTAGCCTAACATAAGAGACTAACAGCATGTTAACTACCCTAACATAAGAGACTAACAGCATGTTAACTAGCGAACATAAGAGATTAACAGCATGTTAACTAGCCTAACATAAGAGACTAACAGCATGTTAACTACCCTAACAGAAGAGACTAACAGCATGTTAACTAGCCTAACATTACAGACTAACAGCATGTTAACTACCCTAACATAAGAGACTAACAACATGTTAACTAGCCTAACATAAGAGACTAACAGCATGTTAACTACCCTAACAGTAGAGACTAACAGCATGTTAACTACCCTAACATAAGAGACTAACCGCATGTTAACTAGCCTAACGAGAATTTATAGGACACATAATCAACGCTAACTAACCACAGGTGTACAACAATCAGACAAAAGCAAACGAACATAGAAACATACAACGGTGGTAGCTAGTATTCCGGGGACGACGACCGCCGAAACCTGCCCGAGCAAGGAGGAGGAGCAGCCTCGGCAGATTCAGTGACAATACCCCACCCTTGACGCGCGGCTCCAGCCGTGCGCCGACCCCGGCCTCGGGGACGACCAGGAGGACGCGGTGCAGGGCGCATAGGGTGACTACGGTGGAACTCAGTCAGGAGAGACGGGTCTAGGATGTCCCTCCTCGGGCACCCAGCACCGCTCCTCCGGGCCGTACCCCTCCCACTCCACAAGATATTGGAGACCCCCCATCCGACATCTCGAATCCAAGATGGACCGAACTGTGTACGCCGGAGCCCCCTCGATGTCCAATGGGGGCGGAGGAGTCTCTGCTATCTCACCTTCCTGGAGTGGACCAGCTACCACCGGCCTGAGAAGAGACACATGGAACGAGGGGTTAATATTCTTATACTCAATAGGTAGTAGTAACCTGTAACACACCTCGTTCAATCTCCTCAGGACTTTAAAGGGCCCTACAAACCGCCGACCCAGCTTCCGGCAGGGCAGGCGGAGGGGTAGGTTTCTGGTCGAGAGCCAGACTCGATCTCCAGGTGCGTACACCGGCCCCTCACTGCGGTGGAGATCGGCGCTCGCTTTCTGTCGACGGATGGCCCGCTGCAGATGGACGTGTGCAGCGTTCCACGTCTCCTCCGAGCGCCCTACCCACTCATCCACCGCAGGGGCCTCGATCTGGCTCTGATGCCACGGTGCCAGAACCGGCTGGTAACCTAACACACATTGGAAAGGGGTTAGGTTGGTGGAGGAGTGGCGAAGAGAATTCTGGGCCATCTCTGCCCAGGGAATATACCTCGCCCACACAATACGACCTCAGAAACCTACCCACATCCTGGTTCACACGTTCTACCTGCCCATTACTCTCCGGGTGGTACCCCGAGGTAAGGCTCACCGAGATCCCCAGGCGCTCCATGAACGCTCTCCAGACTCGGGAGGTGAACTGGGGACCTCGATCAGACACTATATCCTCGGGTACCCCGTAATGCCGGAAGACGTGGGTGAATAGTGCCTCAGCGGTCTGCAAGGCAGTGGGAAGACCTGGCATTGGGAGAAGACGACAGGCTTTAGAGAACCGATCCACAACGACCAGTATGGTGGTATTCCCCTGAGAGGGGGGAAGGTCTGTAACAAAGTCCACCGAGAGGTGAGACCAGGGTCGTTGTGGAACGGGCAGGGGTTGTAACTTACCCCTGGGCAGATGTCTGGGCGCCTTACACTGGGCGCACACCGAACAGGAGGAGACATAAACCCTCACATCCCTGGCTAACGTTGGCCACCAGTACTTAGCGCTAAGGCAGTGCACAGTCCGGCCAATACCTGGATGTCCAGAGGAGGGTGACGTGTGAGCCCAATAAATAAGTAGATCCCGAACCTCGAGCGGAACGTACGTCCGACCCACCGGACACTGTGGAGGGCTAGGGTCTGTACGCAACGCCCGCTCGATTTCAGCATCGACCTCCCACACTACCGGTGCCACTAGACAAGACTCCGGCAGTATGGAAGTGGGCTCAACGGACCTCTCCTCTGTGTCATACCGCCGGGACAGGGCGTCTGCCTTACCGTTCTGGGACCCAGGGATGTACGTGATTTTAAATACAAACCGGGTTAGAAACATGTTCCACCGAGCCTGGCGAGGGTTCAGTCTCATAGCTGCCCGAATGTACTCCAGGTTACGGTGGTCAGTCAAAATGAGAAAAGGGTGTTGAGCCCCCTCAAGCCAATGTCTCCACACCTTTAGGGCTTGAACCACGGCTAACAGCTCCCTGTCTCCTACGTCATAATTACGCTCCGCCGGGCTGAGCTTTTTAGAGTAGAAAGCACAGGGGCGGAGTTGAGGTGGCGTGCCGGACCGTTGTGATAGCACGGCCCCTATACCGGCCTCAGACGCGTCCACCTCTACCTGAAATGGTAAGGCGGGATCCGGATGCGCAAGCACTGGAGCCGAGGTAAACAGGGCCTTCAATCTCCCAAATGCCCTGTCCGCCTCCGCTGACCACTGCAATCGCACCGGACCCCCCTTCAGAAGAGACGTTATGGGAGCTGCCACCTGTCCAAAACCCCGGATAAACCTCCGGTAGTAATTCGCAAAACCCAAGAACTGCTGCACCTCTTTCACGGTGGTTGGGGTTTGCCAATTACGCACGGCTGACACCCGGTCAACCTCCATCTTCACCCCTGACGCGGATAACTGATAACCCAGAAAGGAGACCGACTTTTCTCTGCCTTGACATACAGGTCGTGCTCCAACAGCCTACCCAACACACGACGCACCAGGGCTACATGCTCGTCTCGGGTAGGCGAGTAAACCAGGATGTCATCTATGTACACGACCACACCCTGCCCCTGCATGTCCCTGAAAATCTCATCCACGAAGGATTGGAAGACTGAAGGAGCATTCATCAACCCGTATGGCATGACGAGATACTCGTAATGACCCGAGGTGGTACTAAATGCCGTTTTCCATTCATCGCCCTCCCTAATGCGCACCAAGTTATATGCGCTCCTGAGATCCAGTTTCGTGAAGAAACGGGCTCCGTGCAAAGACTCAGTCATAGTCGCAATCAGAGGGAGTGGATAACTGTACTTCACAGTGATCTGATTGAGACTACGGTAATCTATGCACGGGCGCAACCCTCCATCCTTTTTCTTCACAAAAAATAAGCTCGAGGACGCAGGAGAAGTGGAGGGCCGTATGTATCCTTGTCTTAGAGATTCGGCTATGTAAGTTTCCATAGCCCTCTTCTCCTCTTGGGACAGAGGATACACATGGCTCCGCGGAAGCGCTGCTCCTGCCTGGAGGTCTATCGCACAATCCCCCTGTCTATGAGGAGGCAAACGCGTCGCCCTCGATTTACTAAACACAAGTGCCAAATCCTCATACTCAGCGGGAATGCGCAGTGAGGACACCTGGTTTGGACTCTCCACCGAGGTCGCCCCCACGGAAACACCCAAACATCTCCTCTCACACTGGGCAGACCACTCCTTAAGAGCCCTCTCTTGCCACGAAATAGAAGGATCATGGGTACTCAACCAGGGAATTCCCAGCACCACCGGATACGCAGGAGAGTCGATAAGATATAGCTGGATAGTCTCCTCATGACCCCCCTGCGTACACATCCTAAGTGGCGCTGTGACTTCCCTGATCAACCCCGATCCCAACGGACGGCTATCTAGGGCATGAACAGGAAATGGGATGTCAACAGGAAGTAGGGGAATCCCTAATTCTAAACAAAATGTACGATCAACAAAATTCCCAGCTGCGCCTGAATCTACTAGCGCCTTATGCTGGGAATGAGGTGCAACCTGTGGAAATCGCACAGGTATACAGAAGTGCACAACAGAGAGCTCTGGGTAAGTGGGACGCCTACTCACCTGGAAGGACTCCCCAGTGCAGGGCCTGCCGTCCTCTCCCCTAGGAGACCCTCCCCAACACCTGGCCGCGGTGTGTCCTCCACGGCCACAGTTGGTGCAGGGGATGGCCCCCCTCGTGCTCCTTCCCCTCTTCTCTCTAGCGCCAGCACCCCCGAGCTCCATAGGGCTCGGCTCGGAGGTGCTGGAGGGTGGAATGGACGAACCCCACTCGGAACGTCCGCGGGTAGCCAGCAGGGTGTCCAGCCGGATGGACATGTCCACCAACTGGTCGAACACAGCCCTGAAGCGGCGGGAGAACTCCGCGTATGTGATCGTGGCGGCGTCTATCCTCCTCCATTCGGCGTTGGCCCACTCCAACGCCTTGCCGGTGAGACAGGAGATGAGGGCGGAAACGCTCTCGTGTCCCGAGGGCGCCGGGTGTACGGTGGCCAGGTATAGTTCCACCTGCAGGAGGAACCCCTGACACCCGGCAGCGGTACCATCATACGCCCTCGGGAGCGAGAGCCGAATCCCACTGGGTTCCGGAGCTTGGATGGGCGGACTGGCCGATGGTGATGGCAAGGTAGGGGGAGATGTGGGTGCCCCTCTGTTCTCCCATCGGTGCAGAGTGTTTATTACGTCCTGAAGGGCGGTCCCGATGCGGTTGATCTGGTCGTTCTGCTCGCGGACGCGCTCCTCCAGGGACTCGGATGCTAGTGCTGCTCCTGCTGATTCCATCTTGGTGTGTTATTCTGTCAGGAGTGCTGTATGTGGAAGGTGCGGGAATCAGGCGCAGGACACAGAAGCTTCGTTCAACAGTCTTTAGTGAATCAATACGAGCAAAAGTGCCCGGAGACGAGCGATACGCACACAGGCGTAAATGAACAGGAAAAAATACTAACGCGCACAACAAGTGCGAAAACCTCTCCTAAAAACCAAGGAGGGAAAACCAATACAGACACGAAGACAGGAAGCTCAATAACACACAACACAAGACTAACAAAACGAGAACTTATAGGACACATAATCAACGCTAACTAACCACAGGTGTACAACAATAAGACAAAAGCAAACGGACATAGAAACATACAACGGTGGTAGCTAGTATTCCGGGGACGACGACCGCCGAAACCTGCCCGAGCAAGGAGGAGGAGCAGCCTCGGAAGATTCCGTGACATAACTACCCAAACAGAAGAGACTAACAGCATGTTAACTAGCCTAACAGTAGAGACTAACAGCATGTTAACTAACCTAACAGTAGAGACTAACATCATGTTAACTAGCCTAACATAAGAGACTAACAGCATGTTAACTACACTAACATAAGAGACTAACAGCATGTTAACTAGCCTAACATAAGAAACTAACAGCATGTTAACTAGCCTAACATAAGAGACTAACAGCATGTTAACTAACCTAACAGAAGAGACTAACAGCATGTTAACTACCCTAACATAAGTGACTAACAGCATGTTAACTAGCCTAATATAAGATACTAACAGCATGTTAACTACCCTAACATACGAAACTAACAGCATGTTAACTAGCCTAACATAAGAGACTAACAGCATGTTAACTACCCTAACAGAAGAGACTAACAGCATGTTAACTAGCCTAAGAGTAGAGACTAACAGCATGTTAACTAGCCTAACAGTAGAGACTAACAGCATGTTAACTACCCTAACATAAGAGACTAACAGCATGTTAACTACCCTAACAGTAGAGACTAACAGCATGTTAACTACCCTAACAGAAGAGACTAACAGCATGTTAAGTACCTCTAACATAAGAGACTAACAGCATGTTAACTAGCCTAACATAAGAGACTAATAGCATGTTAACTACATACCAGAAGAGACTAACAGCATGTTAACTAGCCTAACAGAAGAGACTAACAGCATGTTAACTACCCTAACAGAAGAGACTAACAGCATGTTAACTACCCTAACAGTAGAGACTAACAGCATGTTAACTACCCTAACATAAGAGACTAACAGCATGTTAACTAGCCTAACATAAGAGACTAACAGCATGTTAACTACCCTAACAGAAGAGAATAACAGCATGTTAACTAGCCTAACATAAGAGACTAACAGCATGTTAAATACCATAACAGAAGAGACTAACAGCATGTAAACTAGCCTAACATAAGAGACTAACAGTATGTTAACTAGCCTAACATAAGAGACTAACAGCATGTTAACTACCATACCAGAAGAGACTAACAGCATGTTAACTACCCTAACAGTAGAGACTAACATCATGTTAACTACCCTAACATAAGAGACTAACAGCATGTTAACTACCCTAACATAAGAGACTAACAGCATGTTAACTAGCCTAACATAAAATACTAACAGCATGTTAACTACCCTAACATAAGAGACTAACAGTATGTTAACTACCCTAACATAAGAGACTAACAGCATGTTAACTACCCTAATGGAAGAGACTAACAGCAAGTTAACTAGCCTAACAGTAGAGACTAACAGCATGTTAACTACCCTAACAGTAGAGACTAACAGCATGTTAACTACCCTAACAGTAGAGACTAACAGCATGTTAACTAGCCTAACATAAGAGACTAACAGCATGTTAACTACCCTAACATAAGAGACTAACAGCATGTTAACTAGCCTAACATAAGATACTAACAGCATGTTAACTACCCTAACAGAAGAGACTAACAGCATGTTAACTAGCCTAACAGTAGAGACTAACAGCATGTTAACTACCCTAACATAAGAGACTAACAGCATGTTAACTACCCTAACAGTAGAGACTAACAGCATGTTAACTACCCTAATGGAAGAGACTAATCGCATGTTAACTAGCCTAACAGAAGAGACTTAACAGCATGTTAACTACCCTAACAGAAGAGACTAACAGCATGTTAAGTACCCTAACATAAGTGACTAACAGCATGTTAACTAGCCTAACATAAGAGACTAACAGCATGTTAACTACATACCAGAAGAGACTAACAGCATGTTAACTACCCTAACAGAAGAGACTAACTGCATGTTAACTAGCCTAACAGTAGACAATAACAGCATGTTAACTACCCTAACATAAGAGACTAACAGCATGTTCACTACCCTAACATAAGAGACTAACAGCATGTTAACTAGCCTAACATAAGAGACTAACCGCATGTTAACTAGCCTAACAGAAGATATTTAACAGCATGTTAACTACCCTAACAGAAGAGACTAACAGCATGTTAAGTACCTCTAACATAAGAGACTAACAGCATGTTAACTAGCCTAACATAAGAGACTAATAGCATGTTAACTACATACCAGAAGAGACTAACAGCATGTTAACTAGCCTAACAGAAGAGACTAACAGCATGTTAACTACCCTAACAGAAGAGACTAACAGCATGTTAACTACCCTAACAGTAGAGACTAACAGCATGTTAACTACCCTAACATAAGAGACTAACCGCATGTTGTCACGCTCTGGCTCCGGGACTTTGTGTGTTGAGCCAGGGTGTGTTCGTTTCGTGGTGTTTTGTTTGGTTGGGTGGTTCTATGTGTTGTATTTCTTTGTTTGGTTCAGTGACTCCCAATCGGAGGTAACGAGTGTCAGCTGTCGGCTCGTTATCTCTGATTGGGAGCCATATTTAATCGGTACGTTTTCCTGTGGGTGTTGTGGGTTTTTGTTCATTTCGGTTCGTGTGTAACCGTAGACGTCACGTTGTCGTTTTGATCATTTCTATTAATAAAAGATGTTCACATTCAACGCTGCGCCTTGGTCCTCCTCCTCTATGTATGACGAGCGTGACAGAAAAACCCACCAAGATGGGACCAAGCAGCGTGTCCAGGAGCCGTCGCCAGGGAGATCCCTCACAGATCTCCTTCGCCTCCTGGACTGGGTCAAGCCGAGGGAGGAAGACAAGGGCTTGACGCTATGGCAGAAGGGCGAGAGGCTGGCGAGGTCTATGGAGACCTGGTCCACGGGTAGGAGAGACGCCCCGAAAATTTTTAGGGGGGGGCTCGAGACGTCGGACCAGCAGGAGGCCGCGATAGAGCGGCCCAGTGGGTTGCTGGAGAAGGCCGCCGGGTTACGGGGGCCACTGGTCAAAGAGGGGATGGAAGGTGTGGAGGCACGGCGAGAGGTACTGGCGTGTGTTGCCAGTCCGGTCCGGCCCGTTCCAGAGCCCGGTGTAGAACCAGTGGTGTGTGTCCCCAGTACAGTCCGGTCTATTCCTGCTCCCCGCATCGAACCTGCGGTGCGCGTCGCCAGCCCAGTCCGGCCCGTTCCTGCTCTCCGCGCCAAGTCTGTGGTGCGTCTCGTCAGCCCGGCTCTGCCCGTTCCTGCTCCCCGCACCAGGTCGGGGGTGCGCGTCGCCAGCCCAGTCCGGCCCATCCAAGCTCCCCGCACCAGGTCAGTGGTGCGCGTCGTCAGCCCGGTCCGGCTCATTCCTGCTCTCCGCGCCAAGTCTGTGGTGCGTCTCGTCAGCCCGGCTCTGCCCGTTCCTGCTCCCCGCACCAGGTCGGGGGTGCGCGTCGCCAGCCCAGTCCGGCCCATCCAAGCTCCCCGCACCAGGTCAGTGGTGTGCGTCGTCAGCCCGGTCCGGCTCATTCCTGCTCCCCGCACCAGGTCAGTGGTGCGCGTCGTCAGCCTGGTCCAGCCCGTTCCTGCTACTCGCACCAAACCAGGGATGCGAGTCGTCAGCCTGGTCCAGCTCGTTCCTCCTACACGCACCAAGCCAGGGGCGCGTGTCGTCAGTCCGGCTCCGACCAGCGGGGCTAGACAGGACCAGGGGTACTTTGGGGGGTTGAAGAGGAGGTGGGGATCAGGGCCGGAGCCAGAACCACCGCCGAGGAGGTATGCCCACCCAGCCCTCCCTTGTTTAGCCTTATTGAGGCGCGGTCGCAGTCCGCGCCTTTAGGGGGGGGTACTGTCACGCTCTGGCTCCGGGACTTTGTGTGTTGAGCCAGGGTGTGTTCGTTTCGTGGTGTTTTGTTTGGTTGGGTGGTTCTATGTGTTGTATTTCTTTGTTTGGTTCAGTGACTCCCAATCGGAGGTAACGAGTGTCAGCTGTCGGCTCGTTATCTCTGATTGGGAGCCATATTTAATCGGTACGTTTTCCTGTGGGTGTTGTGGGTTTTTGTTCATTTCGGTTCGTGTGTAACCGTAGACGTCACGTTGTCGTTTTGATCATTTCTATTAATAAAAGATGTTCACATTCAACGCTGCGCCTTGGTCCTCCTCCTCTATGTATGACGAGCGTGACACATGTTAACTAGCCTAACAGAAGATATTTAACAGCATGTTAACTACCCTAACAGAAGAGACTAACAGCATGTTAAGTACCTCTAACATAAGAGACTAACAGCATGTTAACTAGCCTAACATAAGAGACTAATAGCATGTTAACTACATACCAGAAGAGACTAACAGCATGTTAACTAGCCTAACAGAAGAGACTAACAGCATGTTAACTACCCTAACAGAAGAGACTAACAGCATGTTAACTACCCTAACATAAGAGACTAACAGCATGTTAACTACCCTAACAGTAGAGACTAACAGCATGTTAACTACCCTAATGGAAGAGACTAATCGCATGTTAACTAGCCTAACAGAAGAGACTTAACAGCATGTTAACTACCCTAACAGAAGAGACTAACAGCATGTTAAGTACCCTAACATAAGTGACTAACAGCATGTTAACTAGCCTAACATAAGAGACTAACAGCATGTTAACTACATACCAGAAGAGACTAACAGCATGTTAACTACCCTAACAGAAGAGACTAACTGCATGTTAACTAGCCTAACAGTAGACAATAACAGCATGTTAACTACCCTAACATAAGAGACTAACAGCATGTTCACTACCCTAACATAAGAGACTAACAGCATGTTAACTAGCCTAACATAAGAGACTAACCGCATGTTAACTAGCCTAACAGAAGATATTTAACAGCATGTTAACTACCCTAACAGAAGAGACTAACAGCATGTTAAGTACCTCTAACATAAGAGACTAACAGCATGTTAACTAGCCTAACATAAGAGACTAATAGCATGTTAACTACATACCAGAAGAGACTAACAGCATGTTAACTAGCCTAACAGAAGAGACTAACAGCATGTTAACTACCCTAACAGAAGAGACTAACAGCATGTTAACTACCCTAACAGTAGAGACTAACAGCATGTTAACTACCCTAACATAAGAGACTAACCGCATGTTAACTAGCCTAACAGAAGATATTTAACAGCATGTTAACTACCCTAACAGAAGAGACTAACAGCATGTTAAGTACCTCTAACATAAGAGACTAACAGCATGTTAACTAGCCTAACATAAGAGACTAATAGCATGTTAACTACATACCAGAAGAGACTAACAGCATGTTAAATAGCCTAACAGAAGAGACTAACAGCATGTTAACTACCCTAACAGAAGAGACTAACAGCATGTTAACTACCCTAACAGAAGAGACTAACAGCATGTTAACTACCCTAACATAAGAGACTAACAGCATGTTAACTAGCCTAACATAAGAGACTAACAGCATGTTAACTACCCTAACAGAAGAGAATAACAGCTTGTTAACTAGCCTAACATAAGAGACTAACAGCATGTTAAATACCATAACAGAAGAGACTAACAGCATGTAAACTAGCCTAACATAAGAGACTAACAGTATGTTAACTAGCCTAACATAAGCGACTAACAGCATGTTAACTACCATACCAGAAGAGACTAACAGCATGTTAACTAGCCTAACAGAAGAGACTAACAGCATGTTAACTACCATACCAGAAGAGACTAACAGCATGTTAACTACCCTAACAGTAGAGACTAACATCATGTTAACTACCCTAACATAAGAGACTAACAGCATGTTAACTAGCCTAACATAAAATACTAACAGCATGTTAACTACCCTAACATAAGAGACTAACAGTATGTTAACTACCCTAACATAAGAGACTAACAGCATGTTAACTACCCTAATGGAAGAGACTAACAGCAAGTTAACTAGCCTAACAGTAGAGACTAACAGCATGTTAACTACCCTAACAGTAGAGACTAACAGCATGTTAACTACCCTAACAGTAGAGACTAACAGCATGTTAACTAGCCTAACATAAGAGACTAACAGCATGTTAACTACCCTAACATAAGAGACTAACAGCATGTTAACTAGCCTAACATAAGATACTAACAGCATGTTAACTACCCTAACAGAAGAGACTAACAGCATGTTAACTAGCCTAACAGTAGAGACTAACAGCATGTTAACTACCCTAACATAAGAGACTAACAGCATGTTAACTACCCTAACAGTAGAGACTAACAGCATGTTAACTACCCTAATGGAAGAGACTAATCGCATGTTAACTAGCCTAACAGAAGAGACTTAACAGCATGTTAACTAGCCTAACATAAGAGACTAACAGCATGTTAACTAGCCTAACATAAGAGACTAACAGCATGTTAACTACATACCAGAAGAGACTAACAGCATGTTAACTACCCTAACAGAAGAGACTAACTGCATGTTAACTAGCCTAACAGTAGACAATAACAGCATGTTAACTACCCTAACATAAGAGACTAACAGCATGTTCACTACCCTAACATAAGAGACTAACAGCATGTTAACTAGCCTAACATAAGAGACTAACAGCATGTTAACTAGCCTAATATAAGAGACTAACAGTATGTTAACTAGCCTAACATAAGAGACTAACAGCATGTTAACTACCATACTAAAAGAGACTAACAGCATGTTAACTAGCCTAACAGAAGAGACTAACAGCATGTTAACTACCATACCAGAAGAGACTAACAGCATGTTAGCTACCCTAACAGAAGACACTAACAGCATGTTAACTAGCCTAACAGTAGAGACTAACAGCATGTTAAATACCCTAACAGTAGAGACTAACATCATGTTAACTACCCTAACATAAGAGACTAACAGCATGTTAACTAGCCTAACATAAAATACTAACAGCATGTTAACTACCCTAACATAAGAGACTAACAGCATGTTAACTAGCCTAACATCAGAGACTAACAGCATGTTAACTACCCTAACAGAAGAGACTAAAAGCATGTTAACTAGCCTAACAGTAGAGAGTAACAGCATGTTAACTACCCTAACAGTAGAGACTAACAGCATGTTAACTACCCTAACAGTAGAGACTAACAGCATGTTAACTGCCCTAACATAAGAGACTAACAGCATGTTAACTAGCCTAACATAAGAGACTAACAGCATGTTAACTTGCCTAACATAAGAGACCAACAGCATGTTAACTACCCTAACAGTAGAGACTAACAGCATGTTAACTACCCTAACAGTAGAGACTAACAGCATGTTAACTAGCCTAACAGTAGAGACTAACAGCATGTTAACTACCCTAACATAAGAGACTAACTGCTTGTTAACTACCCTAAGATAAGAGACTAACAGCATGTTAACTGGCCTAACATAAGAGACTAACAGCATGTTAACTACCATATCAGAAGAGACTAACAGCATGTTAACTAGCCTAACATAAGAGACTAACAGCATGTTAACTAACCTAAAAGAAGAGACTAACAGCATGTTAACTACCCTAACAGAAGAGACTAACATCATGTTAACTAGCCTTACAGTAGAGACTAACAGCATGTTAACTAGCCTAACAGTAGAGACTAACAGCATGTTAACTAGCCTAACAGTAGCGACTAACTGCATTTGAACTACCCTAGCAGTAGAGACTAACAGCATGGTAACTACCCTAACAGAAGACACTAACAGCATGTTAACTACCCTAACAGAAGAGACTAACAGCATGTTAACTAGCCAAACAGTAGAGACTAACAGCATGTTAACTACCCTAACATAAAAGACTAACAGCATGTTAACTACCCTAACATAAGAGACTAACAGCATGTTAACTAGCCTAACATAAGAGACTAACAGCATGTTAACTACCCTAACAGAAGAGACTAACAGCAAGTTAACTAGCCTAACATAAGAGACTAACAGCATGTTAACTACCCTAACATAAGAGACTAACCGCATGTTAACTACCCTAACATAAGAGACTAACAGCATGTTAACTACCCTAACAGTAGAGACTAACAGCATGTTAACTACCCTAACATAAGATACTAACAGCATGTTAACTACCATACCAGAAGAGACTAACAGCATGTTAACTAGCCTAACATAAGAGACTAACCGCATGTTAACTAGCCTAACATAAGAGACTAACAGCATGTTAACTAGCCTAACATAAGAGACTAACAGCATGTTAACTAGCCTAACATAAGAGACTAACAGCATGTTAACTAGCCTAACATAAGAGACTAACAGCATGTTAACTAACCTAACAGAAGAGACTAACAGCATGTTAATTACCCTAACAGTAGAGACTAACAGCATGTTAACTACCCTAACATAAGAGACTAACCGCATGTTAACTACCCTAACATAAGAGACTAACAGCATGTTAACTAGCCTAACATAAGAGACTAACAGCATGTTAACTAGCCTAACATAAGAGACTAACAGCATGTTAACTAACCTAACAGAAGAGACTAACAGCATGTTAACTACCCTAACAGTAGAGACTAACATCATGTTAACTAGCCTAACAGTAGAGACTAACAGCATGTTAACTAGCCTGACAGTAGAGACTAACAGCATGTTAACTAGCCTAACAGTAGAGACTAACAGCATGTTAACTAGCCTAACAGTGGATACTAACTGCATGTTAACTACCCTAACAGTAGAGACTAACAACATGTTAACTACCCTAACAGAAGACACTAACAGCATGTTAACTTCCCTAACAGAAGAGACTAACAGCATGTTAACTAGCCTAACAGTAGAGACTAACAGCATGTTAACTACCCTAACAGTAGAGACTAACAGCATGTTAACTTCCCTAACATAAGAGACTAACTGCATGTTAACTACCCTAACAGAAGAGACTAAACAGCATGTTAACTACCCTAACAGAAGAGACTAACAGCATGTTAACTACCCTAACAGTAGAGACTAACAGCATGTTAACTACCCTAACATAAGATACTAACAGTATGTTAACTACCATACCAGAAGAGACTAACAGCATGTTAACTAGCCTAACATAAGAGACTAACAGCATGTTAACTACCCTAACAGAAGAGACTAACAGCATGTTAACTAGCCTAACAGTAGAGACTAACAGCATGTTAACTACCCTAACATAAGAGACTAACAGCATGTTAACTACCCTAACATAAGAGACTAACAGCATGTTAACTACCCTAACAGTAGAGACTAACAGCATGTTAACTACCCTAACATAAGAGACTAACAGCATGTTAACTAGCCTAACATAAGAGACTAACAGCATGTTAACTAGCCTAACAGAAGATACTAACTGCATGTTAACTACCCTTACAGAAGAGACTAACAGCATGTTAACTAAATTTGTATTGTTTTGTTTACCATAAATAATACAGATATGTATTAATTCCATTGTTAAATTGCTTTTTGCATTAATCACAATTAATTATCCAATTTGATTCATCTTGTGTCAGCTTGACCATAGCTGATTTGGGACACGCTCAGCAGGATGCATCGTTTAGGAACATTCAGTTAGACATTGGCTATGTAGAACAAACATGACTCTCTGACATGTAGAATAAGTAATCACATCAGCTCTATTTATGGTATTTCTATCTGCATTGTTCAACAACTGAATGTTGACTTGGTTTTGGGTGCCGAGATTAGACATACGGCATGAACAATAACTATTTGTATAATTTCATACATTATATACAAAAGTATGTGGACACCCTTTCAAATTAGTGGATTCGGCTATTTCAGCCACACCCGTTGCTGACAGGTGTTTAAAATCAAGCACACCTCCATGCAATCTCCATAGACAAACATTGGCAGTAGAATGGCCTTACTGAAGAGCTCAGTGACTTTCAACGTGGCACCGTCATAGGATGCCACCTTTCCAACAAGTCAGTTAGTCAAATTTCTGCCGTGCTAGAGCTGCCCCGGTCAACTGTAAGTGCTGTTATTGTGAAGTGGAAAAGTCTAGGAGCAACAACGGCTCAGCCGCGAAGTGGTAGGCCACACAAGCTCACAGAATGGGACCACCGAGTGCTGAAGTGCGTAGCACCCAAAAAATTGTCTGCAACACTCACTCCCGAGTTCCAAACTGCCTCTGGAAGCAACGTCAGCAGAAGAAGTGTTCGTCGGGAGCTTCATGAAATGGGTTTCCATGGCCGATTAGCCACACACAAGCCTAAGCTCACCATGTGTAATGCCAAGCGTCGGCTGGAGTGGTGTAAAGCTCGCCGCTATTGGACTCTGGAGCAGTGGAAACGCGTTCTCTGGAGTGATTAATTATGCTTCACCATCTGGCAGTCCGACGGACGAATCTGGGTTTGGCGGATGCCAGAAGAACGCTACCTGCCCCAATGCATAGTGCCAACTGTAAAGTTTGGTGGAGGAGGAATAATGTTCTGGGGCTGTTTTTCATGGTTCGGGCTAGGCCCATTAGTTCCAGTGAAGGGAAATCTTAATGTTACAGCATACAATGACATTCTAGACGATTCTGTACTTCCAACTTTGTGGCAACAGTTTGGGGAAGGCCCTTTCCTGTTTCAGCTTGACAACGCTCCCGTGCACAAAGCGAGGTCCATACAGAAATGGTTTGTCGAGATTGGTGTGGAAGAACTTGACTGGCCTGCACAGAGCCCTGACCTCAACCCCATCGAACACCTTTGGGATGAATTGGAACGCAGACTGCGAGCCAGGCCTAATCGCCCAACATCAGTACCCGACCTCACTAATGCTCTTGTGGCTGAATGGAAGCAAGTCCACGCAACAATGTTCCAACATCTAGTGGAAAGCCTTCCCAGAAGAGTGGAGGCTGTTATAGCAGCAAAGGGGGACCAACTCCATATTAATGCCCATGATTTTGGAATGAGATGTTCGACAAGCAGGTGTCCACATACTTTTGGACATATAGCGTATGTGTAAATATGCATTAATATAATAAAGTATATTGCGCTTGATATTCTATGAATTATGTGTAAATGAGATATTATGACCCTATACAAAAACCATCCCACAATTGCTGTTAATTTAGCTATTCTTATTTTCTTTCATTTCATTCTAACTACTAAATCTAAACTATGAATAGTGTTTTCTTGTTGTTTCTGTCAGACATTAAAGGGCCTAAATAATATTGATTGATTCTGTGTTTTTGTAACAGTGATGAGATTCATGCTTTAAATAGCTTGGCCCTCCTGGATAAACATTGCAAGAAATGAAATCTCCTGCAGGAGATGGAGACTAGAGAAGAGTGTATTGAAATAGATTCTAAAAACTCATCTGTAAAAACATTTGGGGGGATACTCATATTCTATTTCCATCAATGTAGCACAGTGCCCATTTTTAAACTCACATTTGATTATCATACCCGATGTGATTTAAAACACTCATTTAGAAATAAGCATTTGAAATAATGAAACAGTACTTAAATGCAAATTCTGTGCAATTGAAAATATTAACGAGGAAATCCACTTAGTTGGATGAACACTATGATGTTAGTTGGACAACTGTGTGTGTGTTTGTGTGTGTGTGTGTATGTGTGTGTGTGTGTGTGTGCATGCATGCGTACATGAATCCTCATGCATGTGTGCCTGTGTGTACATACGTGTGTGTGTGTGCATCCTCGTGCATGCGTGTGTGGTTTTTAGCTGGAATTTCTTAGCTCACCAAATCCTATACTAAATCAGATAGCTGGGTCCACTCTCTCCTCTGTTCTCTTTCCTATCTGGTCTCTAGTAAAGCTGAGTGTTCTGGTCTCTCTGGTCTCTGCCAGTCAGCCACGTGCTTCCTTGGCACCGCGACAGGCTCGGGTGATTCAGCGTTTTCTCAGTGCCATCCCCACAGTGCAGCAATGTGCTCGGCTGCCCGGCTCGCTCCACACAACACAAAGACACTGGAGGCTCACAGACGTTCTGCCTTTCAGATGAAAGACAACAAGACAACACACCCTCTGGTTACATTACCACAACACTTCCATGTTGTACGGCTTTCCAATATTGCAACCCCATTGTTGTAGCAACCCCATTTTTTGATAGGGCAGCAGCCTCTAAGGTGCAGGGTTGAGTAACCGGGTGTCAGTGTGTTTAGTGCAAGGCTTCATAGACTGATTATTCAGACAAACAGTCAAGACATGTAACGGTACTTGCCACTGGGTAGAGCCACGTTGAGTGAATGAATTGCTTGTCGAGTTTAAATATTTGCTACACCATTACAGTAGTGTTAATCTAAGTCTGGATTGAAGCAGTTATTTGCCCATTAATTTACCATAATCCTGGTACCTCTCTTTCTCATAGCAGACATGGAATGAAAGGTCATTTTTGGGCTTTGTTTGTAATTCACACTATACCAATTCAAGTGTGTTTAATTCAAGGCTTCATTTACATTGCTAAGACACATAACAGTTGCCACTGGGTAAAGCCACGTTGAGGGAAGTAATTGCTTGTCAAGCTCAAATATTTGCTAAGCCATTATAAATTATACAATAGTGCGTTAGTCTGTATTAATGTTTGGATTGAAACAGTCATGTGCCAGTTAATTTACCTTAAACCTGCAACCTCGCTTTCTCATAGCAGACACAGATTCAAATGGAAACAGGGCAGCAGAGATATAGCAATCGTGACACAGTGGCTCTTAGTCATTGATGATGTATAACATTGACTCATGTGTTGCCGGTAGAGGTGAGGTGACTACTGTATAATGACAGGCAGCTACGTGTCAGGCTGCTGTTGCCTCATTACACCTCTAAGGACCTGGTCTGATCTGTCTCTATCCGGGAACGGATTAGCGTGTCTGGAGAGGGAGGGATGGAAGGAGAAGAGTGGGAGGGAGGGATAGAAGGAATGGATGGTTTGATGGAGTGGGTGGGACTACAGGAAGTGGACTGGTTATATTATATTGGCTGTGGTGGTGTGGTAGCCTACAGGAAGTGGACTGGTCATATTATATTGGCTGTGGTGGTGTGGTAGCCTACAGGAAGGAAATTCAACTATATCCTTTAGGGTTGTTGAGTGCAAGACACTCAACAACATGTTGATGAAGGTCAATAGAATACCTATAGCTAGCATAGAACAGATATAGCCTTTCAAACCTTGATGTACTGTAACTACCCCCTCTTACCGTTCTCCTCATGTAACCCTCTCACCACAAGACTCAGATAGACCAGCATGGGTGTAATGGTGAAATTACATCTCAGTAAATTACCTGATAATCACTGGCTGGGGGAAAAACAAGAGGCTAGGGATATTACTAAGAGATATATAAAGGCTTAGATTACTGTTTACAGAATGTTCTCCCATCATGCAACAAGAATAAATGCAGTATGACTCAATGAAAGTACAACCACACAGAGAATGCAATTTTACTTGACTGTATTAGCTAAACAAAAATGATCAGCTACACAATATAATCAATTACAATGTATAGAAATTAAAATATAATCCCGGGTATTACAGTGTACTCTTATAAAACTCACTGACACTGTTCAACTATCAAGCTTGTAAGCTAAAGTTGGCGGTCATTGGAGCTCATTGAAGGTATGACGAATGATACAGCCAAATGAATGGAATCCCAATGTTACTCACAGTACCGGACCAAACTCCCTGAAACAATAATTCCAAGGCCGCTAACTATTTTTTATCCATGGTGGAAAATGCCCTGCATGAAGTCCGCAGCTCGCTCAGAACAGCCGTCCTCCCCAGCTCCCGATCCGACAACGCCAGGCTAACTCTTGTTGAATCGGCGATGGCTAATCCTCCACACAGCAGGCGAATTCAGGTAAGTTCTATAGATGTTTAACTAGACTTTCTCTACACAGGTAAGTAAGAATAGGCAACAGTCTCTTTGCTAAATGCAATTCGTGATCTCTTCACAGATGTAAAAGCCCAACAACCGCCTGTGTCTCTTTTCCTCATCACAACTTTCGAGCAGAGTGTCCTCAAAGTGCCCCTAAAAGTTCTGTGCAACAGCTAACCCAGAGTTCACACGATTGGCCCAAACTTTACAAGGCTTCTCACTGGCTAAACCAATGTCTTTTCTGGTATTTTACCCCCTTTTTCTCCCCAATTTCATGGTATCCAATTGGTAGTTACAGTCTTGTCCCATCGCTGCAACTCCCGTATGGACACGGGAGAGGCGAAGGTCGAGAGTCGTGCATCCTCCGAAACACAACCCAACCGAGCCGCACTTCTTGACACAGTGCTCGCTTAACCCGGAAGCCAGCCGCACCAATATGCCGGAGGAAACACTGTACACCTGGCGACCGAGTCAGCGTTCACTGCGCCCGGCCCGCAACATGAGTCTAGTGCGTGATGGGATATCTCAGACTGCCCATCTTTTATTTTTATTGGCCAGTCTGAGATGGCTTTTTCTTTGCAACTCTGCCTAGGTCAGCATCCCAGAGTCGCCTCTTCACTGTTGACGTTGAGACTGGTGTTTTGTGGGTACTATTTAATGAAGCTGCCAGTTGAGGACCTGTGAGGCGCCTGTTTCTCAAACTAGACACTAATGTATTTGTCCTCTTGCTCAGTTGTCCACCGGGGCCTCCCACTCCTCTTTCTATTCTGGTTATAGCCAGTTTGCGCTGTTCTGTGAAGGGAGTAGTACACAGCGTTGTACGAGATCTTCAGTTTCTTGGCAATTTCTCGCATGGAATAGCCTTAATTTCTCAGAACAAGAATAGACTGACGAGTTTCAGAAGAAAGTTATTTGTTTCTGGCCATTTTGAGCCTGTAATCGAACCCACAATTGCTGATGCTCCAGATACTCAACTAGTCTCAAGAAGGCCAGTTTTATTGCTTCTTAATCAGCACAATAGTTTTCAGCTGTGCTAACATAATTGCAAAAGGGTTTTCCAATGATCAATTAGCCTTTTTAAATGATCAACTTGGATTAGCAAACACAACGTGCCATTGGAACACAGGACTGATGGTTGCTGATAATGGGCCTATGTACGCTTATGTAGATATTCCATTAAAAATCAGCCATTTCCAGCTACAATAGCCATTTATAACATTAACAATGTCTACACTGTATTTCTGATCAATTTGATGTTATTTTAATGGACAAAAAAATTGCTTTTCTTTAGAAAACAAGGACATTTCTAAGTGACCCCAAACTCCAACCTGCAGCTTGGCAGTGGGTAGTTATAACTGAAGAGGTCATATGCCTGTACTGTGGGTTATGGTTAGTCACTCAAAGGAATATTCTCTTTGTTCTTGGTTATATGGCTCATATTTAGCTGCGTACCATAGGACCCTGGTCAAAAGTAGTGCACAGTATAGGAAATAGGGTGTCATTTGGGATGCTATACATAGTCCAGCAGCAATACATCATTTCCAGGAAAAATATGTACATAACTACAGTCAGTATATTATATAGCGTCGATCCATGGTAATTGCGATGGCAGCAGGACCTCTCTCTGCTCCAGTCTCCCATTAACATTGTTGCGTTATGCTAATACTGGCACTTGGTTGGTTACATAATCACAACAGAAGGGAAGAAGTGTTGTTCTGGCTCTAATGACTTGCTTCTTTCCTGTAAAATCCTGACAAATAAAAAGGCTTGAGCAGGCACAGTATGGTCCCCCCCCCCCCCCCCCACACACACCCCTGTTGAATTAATGACAGCATATCTAGGAAAGTACATGCTTTAACTGACATGTACCGTCAGTCTGTACTGTAAAAAGCTGAGTACGGCCATAGCCCTGCAGTCTGCATTCTACACAGGAGCCGAGGTATTGTGGGGCTGAGACAAATGCTGAAACTGTTTGTAATGTTAGTCTTGGAAGTGTCTGCTGCAGTAGCTTTACTACACCTCATTTTCCCAGTCAGAAGTTGCCAGAGGTGTCATGATACACAATCCATAGTTATGTCATCAGTACACACACACACACACACACACAGACTATTCTCACCTTTCCCAGAATCCCCTCCTTTAACCCCCTCTCCTCTAATCCCCCCCTTTAACCCCCTCTCCTCTAATCCCCCCTCCTTTAACCCCCTCTCCTCTAATCCCCCCTCCTTTAACCCCTCTCCTCTAATCCCCTCCTTTAACCCCTCTCCTCTAATCCCCCCTCCTTTAACCCCCTCTCCTCTAATCCCCCCCTTTAACCCCCTCTCCTCTAATCCCCCCTCTTTTAACCCCTCTCCTCTAATCCCCTCCTTTAACCCCTCTCCTCTAATCCCCCCTCCTTTAACCCCCTCTCCTCTAATCCCCCCTCCTTTAACCCCTCTCCTCTAATCCCCCCTCCTTTAACCCCTCTCCTCTAATCCCCCCTCCTTTAACCCCCTCTCCTCTAATCCCCTCCTTTAACCCCCTCTCCTCTAATCCTGTTTTGTTCTCTCCCATTCTCTCATACCCCCCTGTTTTTTTTCTCCCATAGAGAGATATCGTGATCTCTTTATGGCTTTTCTCAGATCTCATCTTTCAAATGAATTACTTCTCAAGGAACCTCTGCTGCTTTCTAGATTTTTAAGCATCAGTTGTCAGAGCACCTTACCGATCACTGCACCTGTACACAGCCCATCTGAAATTAGCCCACCCAACTACCTCATCCCTATATTGTTATTTATTTTGCTCTTTTGCACCCCAGTATCTCTATTTGCACATAATCTCTTGCACATCTAGCATTCCAGTGTTAATACTATTGTAATTATTTTGCACTATAGCCTATTTATTGCCTTACCTCCATAACTTGCTACATTTGCACACACTGTATATATATTTTCTGTTGTATTTTTGACTTTATGTTTTTTACCCCATATGTAACTCTGTGTTGTTCTTATTGCACTGCTTTGCTTTATCTTGGCCAGGTCGCAGTTGTAAATGAGAACCTGTTCTCAACTGGCTTACCTGGTTAAATAAAGGTGAAATTAAAAAAATAAAAAAATTCCTGTTCCCATTTAAAAACCCTTTATAATCCTTCAAACAATACTGCTGCCATGGTCCTTTCCTCCTATCTCTTTCCCTTCCTATTCTATGCTATACTCATCTCTCTCTTCCCTTTTAAACGGACGCTTTCATATGAAAATCATTGCTGTGCTCACAGCATACTGAGCGAAGCCTGGAGGCTGGATAATGGGGACTTGTGTGGTGTATCCTCTGTCTGTAGCAGACTGTCTGATAATGGTCATCTCAGTTTCCAGCTTAAAGAGAAAGTGATGCTTTACAGTGCATTCTGAAAGTATTCAGACCCCTTCGCTTTTTCCACATTTTGTTACGTTACAGCCTTATTCTAAAATGGATTAAATAAATAAAAAATCTTCATTAATCTACACACAATACCCCATAATGACAAAGCAAAAACAGTTTTTTAGAAATTTTGCAAATTGATTAAAAATAGAAAACAGAAATACTTTATTTACATAAGTATTCAGACCCTTTGCTATGAGACTCGAAATTGAGCTCAGGTGCATCCTGTTTCCATTGATCATCCTTGAGATGTTTTTACATGAGAAACAAGATTCTCTGGTCTGATAGGGTAGGTAACAACACATCTGCCACGCTGATCCTCAACATGGGGGCCCTTCAGGGGTGTTTGCTCAGTCCCCCGCTGTACTCCCTGTTGACCCATGACTGAATGGCCAGGCACGACTCCAACACCATCATTAAGTTTGCAGACGACACAACAGTGGTAGGCCTGATCACTGACAACGATGAGACAGCCTATAGGGAGGAGGTCAGAGACCTGGCCATGTGGTTCCAGGATAACAACCTCTCCCTCAAGGTGATCAAGACAAAGCAGATGATTGGAAAAAGAAGAGGACCGAGCACGCCCCCATTCTCATCGAGGGGCTGTAGTGGAACAGGTTGAGAGCTTCAAGTTCCTTGGTGTCCACATCACCAACAAACTATCATGGTCCAAACACACCAAGACAGTCATAAAAAGGGCACGACAAAGCCTATTCCCCCTCAGGAGACTGAAAAGATTTGGCATGGGTCCTCAAAAAGTTATACAGCTGCACCATCGAGAGCATCCTGACTGGTTGCATCACTGCCTGGTATGGCAACTGCTCGGCCTCCGACCGCAAGGCCCTACAGAGGGTAGTGAGTACGGCCCAGTACATCACTGGGGCCAAGCTTCCTGCCACCCAGGACCTCTATACCAGGCGGTGTCAGAGGAAGGCCCTAGAAATTGTCAAAGACTCCAGCCACCCTAGTCATAGACTGTTCTCTCTGCTACCACACGGCAAGCGGTACCGGAGCACCAAGTCTAGGTCCAAACGGCTTCTTAACAGCTTCTACCCCCAAGCCATAAGACTCCTGAACAGCTAATCAAATGGCTACCCGGACTATTTGCATCGCCCCCCCCCATCCCCTTTTTTACGCTGCTGCTACTCTCTATTTATTATCTATGCATAGTCACTTTAACTCTACCTACATGTACATATTACCTTAATTACCTCGACTAACCTGTGCCCCCGCACATTGATATTTCTGTTTTTATTTTTAATAAATTTGCAAAAATGTCTAAAAACCTGTTTTCGCTTTGTCATTATGGGGTACTGTGTGTAGATTGATGAGGGGAAAAAACAATTTAATCCATTTTAGAATAAGGCTGTAACATTACAAAATGTGGAAAGAGTCAAGGGGTCTGAATACTTTCCGAATGCACTGTATGTCCATGCTATTTAAAATGTAGTTAATGCATAATGCCGTTGTTAATACCGTTGTTAATCATGTCAATATCCGCCTCTCACACGCACAGTGTAAGGCAGCAGTCAGATAGACAGACACTCTGCTTTGATGAGGGCAGACATACAAAACACACACACACACGCAGTCGCATATGCGTACACACAAATGCTAATCAAATACAGAGGCTGCTAGGTGATTCCTACGGTAAGTGGATGCGGACGGAGTCGAACAGTGTTTCATCTCCTCTCAACCCACACTGACTTAGTGAGCCAAAGAAAGAAAAGGCAGAGAGAGGCCTGCTGGGCTGGAGCAATGGCAAGGAATACATGCAGAGCAGCTGCAGGAAACACAGACAGCTTCAGTATTGACTTACACAGATTCTATACACACACACTGACATAGCTCCTAATAGCTGCATAGTAGCCCTCATAAAACGTACTTAGTTTCAGTCACAAATATTGTCGCATCTCTGCCTGAGTAGATCGCTCTATAGTCAGAATCCATAGAATATGCTCATAGCACACGCACTCACACAGACCAGCCTGCACCGTTCCTTTGTGTGGCTGGCTGTCAATCAAACCGCCTGTCGATATGAAACCCGACGGCCATTGAGCTCAGCCATATGTTATGAGCAGCAGAAACCTGCTCAACACAGAGGCATTCTTCTTACACAGTCTATCTAGAGGAAGTTAGCCCAGATGGTACTGCAAGAATGTAGGATAAATGAAGAGTTAATTATATGTGCTTTGACGCCAGGGATGGAGCCAGATCATTTTGATTGCATACAGTGTGAAATTCCATTCTACCGCTTTGTAGTTCATGCGGAAATGGTAATCAATTTCCCATTTGAGAAGACTTCACAATGCAAGCCTTGAATTATTGCAACTGCTTTCCTCCAAGCTGACGGAACTAGTTTGGCTCTGAAAACACATTATAAAGCAGGTGGTCAGTGCATTGCTGTCAAGGTATTTACCTTCATATTAGAATTAGAACTACCAACACCTCTGGCAGACTGCTGTAGTCACTAGAATTACCAACACCTCTGGCAGACTGCTGTAGTCACTAGAATTACCAACACCTCTGGCAGACTGCTGTAGTCACTAGAATTACCAACACCTCTGGCAGACTGCTGTAGTCACTAGAATTACCAACACCTCTGGCAGACTGCTGTAGTCACTAGAATTACCAACACCTCTGGCAGACTGCTGTAGTCACTAGAATTACCAACACCTCTGGCAGACTGCTGTAGTCACTAGAATTACCAACACCTCTGGCAGACTGCGGTAATCACTAGAATAACCAACACCTCTGGCAGACTGCGGTAGTCACTAGAATGAATAACACCTCTGGCAGACTGCTGTAGTCACTAGAATTACCAACACCTCTGGCAGACTGCTGTAGTCACTAGAATTAATAACACCTCTGGCAGACTGCTGTAATCACTAGAATGAATAACACCTCTGGCAGACTGCTGTAGTCACTAGAATTAATAACACCTCTGGCAGACTGCTGTAATCACTAGAATGAATAACACCTCTGGCAGACTGCTGTAGTCACTAGAATGATCAACACCTCTGGCAGACTGCTGTAGTCACTAGAATTACCAACTCCTCTGGCAGACTGCTGTAGTCACTAGAATTACCAACACCTCTGGCAGACTGCTGTAGTCACTAGAATTAATAACACCTCTGGCAGACTGCTGAAGTCACTAGAATAACCAACACCCCTGGCAGACTGCTGTAGTCACTAGAATTACCAACACCTCTGGCAGACTGCTGGAGTCACTAGAATTAATAACACCTCTGGCAGACTGCTGAAGTCACTAGAATAACCAACACCTCTGGCAGACTGCGGTAGTCACTAGAATGAATAACACCTCTGGCAGACTGCTGTAGTCACTAGAATTACCAACACCTCTGGCAGACTGCGGTAGTCACTAGAATGAATAACACCTCTGGCAGACTGCTGTAGTCACTAGAATTAATAACACATCTGGCAGACTGCTGTAATCACTAGAATGAATAACACCTCTGGCAGACTGCTGTAGTCACTAGAATTACCAACACCTCTGGCAGACTGCGGTAGTCACTAGAATGAATAACACCTCTGGCAGACTGCTGTAGTCACTAGAATTAATAACACCTCTGGCAGACTGCTGTAATCACTAGAATGAATAACACCTCTGGCAGACTGCTGTAGTCACTAGACTTACCAACACCTCTGGCAGACTGCTGTAGTCACTAGAATTACCAACACCTCTGGCAGACTGCTGTAGTCACTAGAATTAATAACACCTCTGGCAGACTGCTGAAGTCACTAGAATAACCAACACCTCTGGCAGACTGCTGTAGTCACTAGAATTACCAATATCTCTGGCAGACTGCTGGAGTCACTAGAATGAATAACACCTCTGGCAGACTGCTGTAGTCACTAGAATTACCAACACCTCTGGCAGACTGCGGTAGTCACTAGAATGAATAACACCTCTGGCAGACTGCTGTAGTCACTAGAATTAATAACACCTCTGGCAGACTGCTGTAATCACTAGAATGAATAACACCTCTGGCAGACTGCTGTAGTCACTAGAATTACCAACACCTCTGGCAGACTGCTGTAGTCACTAGAATTACCAACACCTCTGGCAGACTGCTGTAGTCACTAGAATTAATAACACCTCTGGCAGACTGCTGAAGTCACTAGAATAACCAACACCTCTGGCAGACTGCTGTAGTCACTAGAATTACCAACACCTCTGGCAGACTGCAGGAGTCACTAGAATTAATAACACCTCTGGCAGACTGCTGAAGTCACTAGAATAACCAACACCTCTGGCAGACTGCGGTAGTCACTAGAATGAATAACACCTCTGGCAGACTGCTGTAGTCACTAGAATTACCAACACCTCTGGCAGACTGCGGTAGTCACTAGAATGAATAACACCTCTGGCAGACTGCTGTAGTCACTAGAATTAATAACACCTCTGGCAGACTGCTGTAATCACTAGAATGAATAACACCTCTGGCAGACTGCTGTAGTCACTAGAATAACCAACACCTCTGGCAGACTGCGGTAGTCACTAGAATGAATAACACCTCTGGCAGACTGCTGTAGTCACTAGAATTACCAACACCTCTGGCAGACTGCGGTAGTCACTAGAATTAATAACACCTCTGGCAGACTGCTGTAGTCACTAGAATTAATAACACCTCTGGCAGACTGCTGTAATCACTAGAATGAATAACACCTCTGGCAGACTGCTGTGGTCACTAGATTTACCAACACCTCTGGCAGACTGCTGTAGTCACTAGAATAACCAACACCTCTAGCAGACTGCTGTAGTCACTAGAATTATTAACACCTCTGGCAGACTGCTGTAATCACTATAATGAATAACACCTCTGGCAGACTGCTGTAGTCACTAGAATTACCAACACCTCTGGCAGACTGCTGTAGTCACTAGAATAACCAACACCTCTGGCAGACTGCTGTAGTCACTAGAATAACCAACACCTCTGGCAGACTGC
This sequence comes from Coregonus lavaretus, assembly GCF_964263955.1. NCBI lineage: Eukaryota > Metazoa > Chordata > Actinopteri > Salmoniformes > Salmonidae > Coregonus > Coregonus lavaretus. Next base: position 46,984,278 of record NC_139990.1, on the reverse strand, counting down.
TGTAGTCACTAGAATTACCAACACCTCTGGCAGACTGCTGTAGTCACTAGAATGATCAACACCTCTGGCAGACTGCTGTAGTCACTAGAATAACCAACACCTCTGGCAGACTGCTGTAGTCACTAGAATTACCAACACCTCTGGCAGACTGCTGTAGTCACTAGAATGATCAACACCTCTGGCAGACTGCTGTAGTCACTAGAATGATCAACACCTCTGGCAGACTGCTGTAGTCACTAGAATTACCAACACCTCTGGCAGACTGCTGTAGTCACTAGAATGATCAACACCTCTGGCAGACTGCTGTAATCACTAGAATTACCAACACCTCTGGCAGACTGCTGTAGTCACTAGAATTACCAACACCTCTGGCAGACTGCTGTAGTCACTAGAATTACCAACACCTCTGGCAGACTGCTGTAGTCACTAGAATTACCAACACCTCTGGCAGACTGCTGTAGTCACTAGAATGATCAACACCTCTGGCAGACTGCTGTAGTCACTAGAATTACCAACACCTCTGGCAGACTGCTGTAGTCACTAGAATTACCAACACCTCTGGCAGACTGCTGTAGTCACTAGAATTACCAACACCTCTGGCAGACTGCTGTAGTCACTAGAATGATCAACACCTCTGGCAGACTGCTGTAATCACTAGAATTACCAACACCTCTGGCAGACTGCTGTAGTCACTAGAATTACCAACACCTCTGGCAGACTGCTGTAGTCACTAGAATTAATAACCCCTCTGGCAGACTGCTGTTGTCACTGGAATGATCAACACCTTACTCATGGTTCGCTGCTTATTCATTAACATGAGTAACTTCACATATCCACGTTTGCATAACCAACTACAGTCACCCTGGAGCGTGATATGAGAAGATTCCCTGCTGATTTTGTACGTTTGCCCACTGACAAAGACATGATCAGTCTATAATTGTAATGGTAGGTTTATTTGATCAGTGAGAGACAGAATAACAACAACAAAATCCAGAAAAACGCATGTCAAAAATGTTATAAATTGATTTGCATTTTAATGAGGGAAATAAGTATTTGACCCCTCTGCAAAACATGACTTAGTACTTGGTAGGCAAAACCCTTGTTGGCAATCACAGAGGTCAGACATTTCTTGTAGTTGGCCACCAGGTTTGCACACATCTCAGGAGGGATTTTGTCCCACTCCTCTTTGCAGATCTTCTCCAAGTCATTAAGGTTTCGAGGCTGACGTTTGGCAACTTGAACCTTCAGCTCCCTCCACAGATTTTCTATGGGATTAAGGTCTGGAGACTGGCTAGGCCACTCCAGGACCTTAATGTGCTTCTTCTTGAGCCACTCCTTTGTTGCCTTGGCCGTGTGTTTTGGGTCATTGTCATGCTGGAATACCCATCCACGACCCATTTTCAATGCCCTGGCTGAGGGAAGGAGGTTCTCACCCAAGATTTGATGGTACACGGCCCCGTCCATCGTCCCTTTGATGCGGTGAAGTTGTCCTGTCCCCTTAGCAGAAAAACACCCCCAAAGCATAATGTTTCCACCTCCATGTTTGATGGTGGGTATGGTGTTCTTACGGTCATAGGCAGCATTCCTCCTCCTCCAAACACGGCGAGTTGAGTTGATGCCAAAGAGCTCGATTTTGGTCTCATCTGACCACAACACTTTCACCCAGTTCTCCTCTGAATCATTCATATGTTCATTGGCAAACTTCAGACGGGCCTGTATATGTGCTTTCTTGAGCAGGGGGACCTTGCGGGCGCTGCAGGATTTCAGTCCTTCACGGCGTAGTGTGTTACCAATTGTTTTCTTGGTGACTATGGTCCCAGCTGCCTTGAGATCATTGACAAGATCCTCCCGTGTAGTTCTGTGCTGATTCCTCACCGTTCTCATGATCATTGCAACTCCACAAGGTGAGATCTTGCATGGAGCCGAGGGAGATTGACAGTTATTTTGTGTTTCTTCCATTTGCGAATAATCGCACCAACTGTTGTCACCTTCTTACCAAGCTGCTTGGCGATGGTCTTGTAGCCCATTCCTGCCTTGTGTAGGTCTACAATCTTGTCCCTGACATCCTTGGAGAGCTCTTTGGTCTTGGCCAAGGTGGAGAGTTTGGAATCTGATTAATTGATTGCTTCTGTGGACAGGTGTCTTTTATACAGGTAACAAGCTTTAAGAGTGTGCTCCTAATCTCAGCTCGTTACCTGTATAAAAGACACCTGGGAGCCAGAAATCTTTCTAATTGAGAGGGGGTCAAATACTTATTTCCCTCATTAAAATGCAAATCAATTTATAACATTTTTGACATGCGTTTTTCTGGATTTTGTTGTTGTTATTCTGTCTCTCACTGTTCAAATAAACCTACCATTAAAATTATAGACTGATCATTTCTTTGTCAGTGGGCAAATGTACAAAATCAGCAGGGGATCAAATACTTTTTTCCCTCACTGTACACATACACACACAAACACACACTCCATTATTTTGGTGGTTAAAGCCTGCATGCGAGAGGATTGTGAACTAAAAGACAGTGGAAGTCTGCATAAACACCCAGAGTCAGAGCTTCCTTGTTTCCCATGTCAAAATGAATGATATATTCTACTATATTCTACTGTGTCTTAAGCCCAGAGTCTCCACTAAAGCTTTAAGGCATCTCTCTCTCTCTCTCTCTCTCTCTCTCTCTCTCTCTCTCTCTCTCTCTCTCTCTCTCTCTCTCCCTCTCTCTTTCTCCTCCCCTCCCTCTCTCTCTCTCCCCCCTCCCTCTCTCTCTCTCTCTCTCTCTCTCTCTCTCTCGCTCTTTCTCTCTCTTTCTTTAGGATTCTTCGAATGTTAATTAGGGGGAAGCAGGACCTCCAATCAGTGCAAAGAAAAAGGAATAGACCAATCCCAGTGCAGACAGAGGGATGAAGGGAAGGTATGGCTGGAGAGCGTTAGACTAGCCTAACCCTCCTCTCCTCATTCTCCCCCCACCCCCGCATCTTTCTCTCCTGGGTGGTACAACCTGGTAGATTACAAAAAAAACTCCCATGTGCCTCACTGCTCTCTGTACCAGGCTGGAGAGAGTGATCTGATTCTTCTGAAGCGCATGTCAGAGAGGAGAAGGAGAGAGAGGGAGGGAGGGAATGAATGAACCAGGAAGAGAGGAGAGAGAGAGAGAGAGAGAGAGAGAGAGAGAGAGAGAGAGAGAGAGAGAGACAGAGACAGAGAGACAGAGAGAGAGAGAGAGAGAGAGAGAGAGAGAGAGAGACCTCCGGTTCACAGCGCGTGGAGGTCTGCGGGAGCTCCAGGACCAGGAACCATCTCTAGCTGCGCCTGGCATGTGTTCCACCTGCCGCTATCACAAGAGGTAAGTCTCTGTCACACACTTTGTCTGCATTTGTCTGTTCATTGTCCTGCTTCCCTCAGCTGCCGTAACTACCCAGCCTCATACATAAATACACTCTGTGGTTTAGTGCCGAGCTTGACACACTCAGCTTGAACACACACAACACCTAACATGTCTTGTTTGAAACAAGGTAACAGATACACCTGGACCATTTCAAATGGAGAGACCTGAGAAGAGACCAGCAAAACAGGCACTCCTTTTGGTTTCCATGGCATCACCTGAGTGTCAAAGTTGGACCTAGACTTCTTAAGTTCTTCAATCTCTTCCTTACTTTTTCTTTGAGAAGAATGAGCGTTGCTAAGAGCCAAACACGGCACTCTGATAGAGAGAGGAGCTTCCGCTGCATGTAATCAATTTCACATAGTGTCTAACATGCTGTCATGGAATCATTACGCTAAAACCCCTGTAGACAAAGGGTTGCTTGAAGAGCCCGGAGCAAAGAGGGACGTCTGTGTGTGTTCCATTTACATCACGTAATGGGATCAATGCTGAGAGACACATAGCTGCTGGTACACAATCAGCCTTTCATATCACACCAGTCTCCACACAAACACCTCACTCTGAAAATAGCCGCCCATTTAGCTGCACTGCCCAAAACCACTAAGGAAAGTCATTTTTCTCAGAGGCATGCAGGTACAGCACCATGTATGATAGGCCAGTGGGTTTTTATTTTTCTCCAGTAAAGACCAGAGAGAGAGAGGGGGGGGGGGGGGTGCAGTGGTCTGGAGGGAGTGGAGGGATTGGTTGGTTAACCCTGTAGATTCAGGAGCCAGAGTGTGCTGTATTAGATGGAGTGGGAGGCCATTTCAGTAGCAGGAGGACGAGTCACCCCTGGCATGTTCCACATTTGTAGCGGGAGGAGCGGGCACCCCTAACGTGTCCCTATTAGAGGCGGTCCTGTGTCAGTGTGGCTCAATTGATAGAGAATGGCGCTTGCAATGCCAGGATCGTGGGTTCGATTCCCGCTGGAGCCATACAAAAATCTATGCACGCCATGCATGACTGTAAGCCGCTTTGGATAAAAGCATCAGCCATATTGGACTGGTGGGATCGGTCGTGGCCAATGTGACTATGGCAGCCAAATTAGAAAGTTGATGGGCCTTGACAGCTGACTGGTGGTGACTCCAGTGATAGACAGTGATGGTGGAGAGGGGATGTGATGGAGAGGGGATGTGATGGAGAGAGGATGTGATGGAGAGAGGATGTGGTGGAGAGAGGATGTGGTGGAGAGAGGATGTGGTGGAGAAGGGATGTGATGGAGAGGGGATGTGGTGGAGAGAGGATGTGATGGAGAGAGGATGTGATGGAGGAGATGAGGATGAATTGGAGTTGAGGATGTAACTCTAGATTGGATAGCTGTGCTGTGGCATGAACCTCCCTCTCTCCTGACACTGATTCTTGTAGGATTTGTCCTCAGCAGATTAATGTGTGTGTGTGTCTGTGTGTGTGTCTGTGTGTGTGTGTGTGTGTATGTGTGTGTGTGTGTGTGTGTGTGTGTGTGAGCGTGCGTGCGTATGTGTGTGCATAGGCTACATGTGTGTATGTGTGTGTGTGCATGTACATGTGTGTGTCTGGATGTCTGTCACAGTCAGAGGGAGATCTCATTAGTTGGCTCAGTAGGAGCAGGTAGATGAGCCACCATGCAGCCCCAGCAGCCCCACCCCACAGGTTGCCCAGGAGGGGTTGTCTAGGAGGGGTTGCCTAGGAGGGGTTGCCCAGGAGGGGTTGTCTAGGAGGGGTTGCCTAGGAGGGGTGCCATATGTGACATTTGGAGCTCCTTCCTGTCTCCCTCTCTCTCCGATGTCTTTACACACACACATCTATCTCTCCTTCCATTTGATCCATTCCTATTCATCTGAGAGAGAGATTTACTTTCTCAGACGTTTCTCCTGTCTAACCAACACCCACTCTTTTAGTATTTTATGTTAATTGCCCAGAGGGGGATGTATAAGGATATGGTGCTATTAGATGTTTTTAGTCCAGATACGTTGGGTCAGTTGAGTTTTCAGGCCCTTAAGGGAGTGGGAATTTGAATAGATATCAAAACCCACAGTCTACTAACTATTTAAAAAACTAATATCTGATTAAACAACAAATTACTAGATTATATAGCAACCCCTTACAGCTATGAACAATTACGAATACAAATGTATACACAGTAATCCACCATTAATCCATATGGATTATAGTGTCGGCTGAGTAATAGAAGTGCCTTTATTTATTTTATATAGAGAGACAAATGAATTTAAACCAATATACGTATTACAGAACATGTAGACTCAACTTGATCAATCTGACATCGGAATCATCTGTCATTTCTCCCCACTAACAAATTATATGACGTCCATGAAGAATTTATATGCATATGTTTGGCAAAAAAATCACTTAAACTAATATTATAATTCTGTACTAACGAGTACAGCAGATACTTTTATAGAATCCTATCGATAATGATTCTGTAGAGATAATGTGTAAGAACTCTTTGACTTGTAGTATTATTGTTTACCATAGTCCCCTTGTTTCTTCATTCTGCTGCCAGTGTACGTATGCATTTTTCTGACCAGATGGCTACATCCTAACAAAATGATATCCCATATCTCTGTGTTACCAGACTTGGGAATTCTAGACATAAATGTATATCTGAAAAGGGATACAAAAAAATTATTGTTCAAACGTCACATACAATTATCACAATTATTGAACGTTTACTGTAAATAGATTAAATTTGACCTCACTTAAATGCTTCGTCATCCCTTTCATCTGCCCATAGCCTACGCACTGCAACATATATTAGCCTCATACTTGCTATGCAGAGTTTGTCGTCGTAATATATTTATATGCATAGTACTCAGCCATACATTCTGTGAAGTGCTTGGGCTAGCCGCTATATGCTTGAAAATCCTTGGGTGTGGTGGCATTGCTCACGTTGTCTAGAGGACATTGGACAGTAGATTTACCACGCAAATAGCCATTGACATAACACATTGTAAGTCTATTATAATGCATTATAAAGGACATTATAAAGCATTATACGTATGTACTTCATAGAAAGTGTTATCACTGGACCTGTAGCCTTTTCCATACCCTAGGAGGCCTGTCTATGTACTGTCATGGTATGACCATTCATTCATCAGGGAAATATGGCATTGTTGTTGTTTTTCAAATGCTGTTATTTTTCAAATGCTGTTATTTTTCAATTGTTGTTATTTTTCAAATGTTGTTATTTTTCAAATGCTGTTATTTTTCCTCACAATTTCTCTCTTGTTCATATGAGCTCATATATATAGTTAGACTGTCTTGTACACATTCGCATATAGGATTTGATTTACATTTGGAAAAAATATATATATAGAATATTTTGCTTGTTTTCAATAATGACCAATTTAGTTTTTTAGAAAACTGTGATATCCAATTGCTGATGCAGATAGAACAATCTACATTGAAATTGGGAAGTAGACCGCAAGGTTAACTATTGCATCGTTGTGAATATATTTGAAATAATAATCTATGCGTCTGTGTTACACTTCATTCCACTGCTAAGGATATTTCACAAATACCTAGAGATTTAGATATGGTAATACAGTCAACCTTACATACTAGCCCACGGTAATAACAACCATATCCACTAATTACAGTTATTAGAATGAAGCCTATACACACTGTATTATACTCCATTCCATGGCAAGGGTTTATAAAAACATATTTCTTTAGATATGGTAATACACTTAACCTTGCATACTAGCCCACGCAACGTATACGCAGAAGAATGCAACACAGACGTTGTAAGACGTGTTAGTGAGGAGCCAGTGTGGGGGCGGTTGGTATGTTATGGTGGGGGTTCAAATCCTTTGTTCTCTCAGAGGCCATGTGTAACAAAGGCAGTTGGGAACTAATGAATTAGATTTTTAATGAGAGAGCTTCACCACTATTTATTTTGTCCCTGCCTTTCAGGGATTGCATAAACTAAAATACACACATGTTGTAAATTAGTGTACGTTGAAAATGGAGATATGACTCCTCAGCAAATAGTTATTACTAAATCCCACCGCATACATTTTATTAGTAGATTAGATACAGAATGGCGTAGATATGATAGTTTATATCTGTTTATTTTTACTGTCATCATCCTATAATAACATATAGAGAGAGAGACATATCAAACATGTTCAGTAATTGGATTCTAATGGTCCCATTAATGAAATGGTACAAATATAACATGCAGTATACAACACATACATATTTATGGTTTACAAAATCATACAGAGTGAAATTAATAATAAAATAGTAACTTTTCTAGTCTGTTAATTATCTGTAGGAGAATAGGAGATTTCACATTTGACATTTAATGAAAAAAGGTAAATAAATGTTTCTATGCATTCCTTAAAATCTTTCCAACATAGCAATGTACAACATCAATGTTACTATACTTTGTGTGTGTGTGTGTGTGTGTGTGTGTGTGTGTGTGTGTGTGTGTGTGTGTGTGTGCGCGCGCGCATGTGTGTTTGTGCATCTTCTGTATGTACAATACATCCCTCTATATTGCTCACTGTTAGAACATTTACATACAAGGACATTTAATGAAATACAAACTATTTTGATTGAGTACTGAAATCTGCAGCAACAGTTAAAAACACAAAAGGAGAATCAGTCGGTGGAGAAATATGGAGGTCTTTGTTAAGTACTAGTCTGCCTTTCTACCACTACTAGCTGCTTGGAGATTTATTCCCAATCTGAATGGTCTGGGTACAAAGACTCTGCGTCCCAAATGGCATCCTATTCCTTATATAGTACCCTACCACTACATAGGGAATAGGGTGCCATTTGGGTCTCAGCCAGTGTGCATGCTCGCCGGCCCGGCTGTGTGGAGTCAGTGGACGGGGTGAAATCCCTCCAGTCAGCAGAAAGTGGTGGCGGCCAGGCTTGCCCTTCCCTTCCATGATGTCTCCCTCTTCTCTCCTCCATGTTAAAACAGCGAAGCTCCTATTCCTATATAATGGAACCATTAACATGTGTTAATAATGCAGCTGGGGTAAGTATCTGGAGTCGTGTGCTCCCCTAGGGGCTCGTAAAACAGATGTGGACTATATCATCTCTGCTGCCTTCTGATGGCTGTCGACCAGGACTGGGGGCTGGGGGCTAGGGGGCTGGGGGTCGGGAAGGTTCCTGTTTGTTTTCGCTAGCAGCTAGCCCTCTGGTGAAACAGAAATACACACTTATACAGTAGTAATACACACACTCACTCCACGCGCACACACATACACATGACATGCATGCAAAAACACACACACGCACATATGCATGCATACGTGCAAACACACACACATACTTACAAACACACATTGACATACTATATACTTACAAGCACACTCAATCTCACACACATCACATGTAGCCACACACACATCACATGATCATATGGGCTGTGAGGGAGAGTCTTTGTGTGGAGCACATACGCTGTGAGGGAGAGAGAGAGAGAGAGAGAGAGAGAGAGAGAGAGAGAGAGAGAGAGAGAGAGAGAGAGAGAGTGTGTATGCACAGGGTGGGATTCTGAGCTGTGATGGAGGAGAGGAGAGGAGGTTGCTGGGTATAGACTGTTGCGACAGCATATTTCCATCCATCCATCCATCCTTCCACCCAGAGAGAGAGAGAGAGAGAGAGAGATAGAGAGACACAGAGACACAGAGAGAGAGAGACACACAGAGAGAGAGAGACACACAGAGAGAGAGACACACACAGAGAGAGAGAGAGAGAGAGAGAGAGAGAGAGAGAGAGAGAGAGAGAGAGAGAGAGAGAGAGAGAGAGAGGAAGAGCAAGCTGTGTGTGTGGGAGAACAATGATGGGTTCTGTCTCATCTGCCTGTTCATATAGTGTGTGTCTACTCTCATGTTATGGTAAAGGAAGGTAAGACCCTTTTTATCTCTCTTTGTACTGGCTGTGGCTGATAGCACATGGAAAGATTACATTTAATTGTTCTAATATTAATGTATTTTATTGTGATATTATTCAGTAATTATGAGGTAATTATTTCTGTGAACAAATACTGTCTTTATGTCTGAAAAAATAAAAAATAAAAAATCCATAGACATTTTAAATGGTTTTGATTAGGAAATATCAATTATATGATTCATGAGATTCGTAAGATTCATAAGATCTCAAGATTCGTCCACAAGATTATATTATTTTTGTTACGAGTTGATTCTCTAAGCTTGTTCTGACAACCTATCTGGTAGGGAGTCACATAGTCCAGTGACCCATATGAGTGCAGTATGAAAAAAAATAAAATAAAATGTATGCACTCACTAAATGTATGTCACTCTGGATAAGAGCGTCTGCTAAATGACTAAAATGTAAAATTATCTGCCATCAAGTTATTCCATCAATGACTATTGCAATTTGTCATATGTCAATATGACATGCATATGGCTGTGTAGGCTTCAACACATATTCAAAGAGGCATACCCTCAGTCCCAATTTGTTGAAGCATTTTAGAACAAGGTCCCCAAAGGAACCTCCATTCTTCATTGTCTTCCCACGCTTCCATAGCCCACACGTGGTAGTAAGTCCAATATGCTCCGGCACATTTCCATATCAAAGGTGCTATTACGGACCATAAATTCTCCATACTAATTTTTGTGCAGGCTAATATTAGCTGCCGGCAGTGGGGTTAGGTGACATCTAAAGGGACAGAACAGAGGAGATGGTATGACAGAGTATGACAGAGTCAACGTGGAGTCATTTTCACATGCTTCACTGATCTGTGCAGACAGAGCAGGCAGACACCTCTCCTCACCTCGGCAGGGACAGGACAGGAAGAGTGACTCCCGAGTGGCGCAGTGGTCTAAGGCTGTGCCACTAGAGATCCTGGTTCGAGTCCAGGCTCTGTCGCAGCCGGCCGCAACCGGGAGACCCATGGGCGGCGCACAATTGGTCCAGCGTCGTCCAAGGTAGGGGAGGGTTTGGCCGGCAGGGATGTGGGTTCGTTTCCCACGGGGGGCCAGTATGAAAAAAAAAAAATGTAATAAATAAAAGGAACAAAAAAACGTATGCATTCACTAACTGTAAGTCTGCTAAATGACTAAAATGTAAATGTGATGAGTCTTTGGTTGACGTATACAGATGTAGGATCTTAATTTGAGACAGTTTGCTACAGCAGGAAAATAATCCTGCAGCAACAGGAAATGTTAATTATTATGTGGATTATAATTAGTGGACATTTTTGCAGGGGTTGGTACATCTTTCGTAAGGGAAAATCAAGTCTGAAATTTCAACGTTGAAATTACAAACTTCAGAAGCATTTTTAAACCTCAAATACACTACAAGTTTTTAAATGTCCTGCATTGCGGGAAAGTTCTCCAGCAAAAGGGTGATCAAATTAAGATCCTACATCAGTTCACCAGTATTTCTCAAGTTCTTTTTTACCACGGACTGGCATGCTCTGGTCCCTCTTGTGTCAGGGACCGATAAGCTGTGATTTTTCCTCCTTGACTACATCAGGGATCAGCCAGCAACATCCCGCAGACCGGCACCGGCCCGTGGACCGGAGGTTGAGAAACACTGCTAAACAGTATATTACCATGTGGCTCAGACCTGTGGCCGTATGTATCAGCGTCTTAGAGTAGAAGTACTGATCTAGGAGTATGTCCCTCCTGTCCACCTAATCTTATTCATTGTAATTTAAAAGGTAAAACTGATCTTAAATCAGAACTCCTCTGAGACGTTTGATATACGGCCCCTGCTATCTACTATCTAGAATACACTCTTAGAAAAAAAAGGTGCTATCTAGAACCTAAAAGGGTTCTTCGGCTGTCCCCATAGAATAACCCCTTTTGGTTCCAGGTAGAACCCTTTTCACAGAGGGCTGTACATGGAACCCAAAAGGGTTCTACCTGGAACCAAAAAGGGTTCTCCTATGGGGAAGCCAAAGAATCATTTTGGAACCCTTTTTTGTAAGAGTGTACCTCATGCTATTTCTTACAGTAGGATAGGAAGCCTTTCATCATGACCGTCTCTGCTTAGTTAACCCCAGGTTTTCTGTCTGTGCCAGGCAGAGGTCAAGATGGGGCGGCAGGTAGCTTAGTGGTTAAGAGCGTTGTGCCAGTAACCGAAAGGTCGCTGGTTCTAATCCCCGAGCCGACTAGGTGAAAAATCTGTCGATGTGCCCTTGAGCAAGGCACTTAACCCTAATTGCTCCTGTAAGTCGCTCTGGATAAGAGCGTCTGCTAAATGACCAAAAAAATTTAAAAATATCTCATTTGACTTTGCATTAAACAATCCTATCGTGGGGTGAATGTGAGATTTAACCTGTATACCGACTGAGCCTTAGTACACATCCCAAATAGCACCCTGTTCCCTATATACTATATAGGGCTCTGGTCAAAAATAGTGCACTATATAGGGAATAGGGTGTCATTTGGGACGCACACTTAGACATCTCAGTATCAGATAGTGAATATCCGGAAAAGCATATCGGTTGAGGTCAAGTAATTACTAATTTGTCACATGCTTCGTAAACAACAGCTGAAATGGTTACTTATAGGCCCTTCCCACAATGCAGAGAGAAAAATATAGATAAAAATGATAACACAAGGAATAAATACACAATGAGTAACGATAACTTGGCTATATACACGGGGTACCAGTACCGAGTGGATGTGCAGGGGTACGAGGTCATTGAGGTAGATATGTACATATACAGTTGAAGTTTACATACACTTAGGTTGGAGTCATTAAAACTTGTTTTTCAAGCTTGTGGAAGGCTACCCGAAACGTTTGACCCAAGTTAAACAATTTAAAGGCAATGCTACCAAATACTAATTGAGTGTATGTAAACTTCTGATCCACTGGGAATGTGATGAAAGAAATAAAAGCTGAAATAAATCATTCTCTCTACTATTATTCTGACATTTCACATTCTTAAAATAAAGTGGTGATCCTAACTGATCTAAGACAGGGAATTTTTACTAGAATTAAATGTCAGGAATTGTGAAAAACTGAGTTTAAATGTATTTGGCTAAGGTGTATGTAAACTTCCGACTTCAACTGTAGGTCGGGGTAAAGTGACCTAAAATTGGGGAATTGGGTTCAAAGAAATACTAGAAACTCTAAGAACTGAAATTCTTAAAATGTCTTTCTTGGTGTTTAGCTGACCGTTGTGAGAACATTGTACAGTACATACGCTGTGGAGTATCAGTGAAGCAGTCTCCTCCTCAGTGACCATGTTATTCTAGAATGGTAATGCAGAAGTCTCCTCCTCAGTGACCATGTTATTCTAGAATGGTAATGCAGCAGTCTCCTCCTCAGTGACCATGTTATTCTAGAATGGTAATGCAGCAGTCTCCTCCTCAGTGACCATGTTATTCTAGAATGGTAATGCAGCAGTCTCCTCCTCAGTTACCATGTTATTCTAGAATGGTAATGCAGCAGTCTCCTCCTCAGTGACCATGTTAATCTAGAATAGTAGTGCAGCAGTTTCCTCCTGGAACAGTAAAACAGTAGTAGTTCATCCTTATCTGACCTCCCTCCAGTCCACTTCTCCATGGAAATGGCTCCCAGAGCATAGTTCCCAGTCCTCCTCTCAGCTAACACTGCAGGGGAGGTGGAAGGATACAGAAGGAGACGTTAGACCCTACATCCCCCTCTCAGCTAACACTGCAGGGGAGGTGGAAGGATACGGAAGGAGAAGTTAGACCCTACATCCCCCTCTCAGCTAACACTGCAGGGGAGGTGGAAGGATACGGAAGGAGAAGTTAGACCCTACATCCCCCTCTCAGCTAACACTGCAGGGGAGGTGGAAGGATACGGAAGGAGAAGTTAGACCCTACATCCCCCTCTCAGCTAACACTGCAGGGGAGGTGGAAGGATACGGAAGGAGACGTTAGACCCTACATCCCCCTCTCAGCTAACACTGCAGGGGAGGTGGAAGGATACGGAAGGAGAAGTTAGACCCTACTAGGCTATGGCCTAGAGAGCATGAGCCACCCGCTGAAAGTAACTAAGCAACTGGAGACTGCAGGGAACTAACTGCAACAGACTTGTCTGCCACATCTGCCATTCTAGGGCTTTTAGATTTAGTTTCCTATTGGAAAATGACTGGGGTTCTTACTCTGAATGGTGTAGCATGGTGTAGTCTATGAATATACACTGCGTGACTCCCCAAGCACAGTCTGTCTAGTACAGGATTGTGTTATAAAATGACATTAAGGGTGAGTGGTGAACTACTAGGAGGGAGAGGAACAATGGGGCGGCAGGTAGCTTAGTGGTTAAGAGCGTTGTGCCAGTAACCGAAAAGTCGCTGGTTCTAATCCCCGAGCCGACTAGGTGAAAAATCTGTCGATGTGCCCTTGAGCAAGGCACTTAACCCTAATTGCTCCTGTAAGTCGCTCTGGATAAGAGCGTCTGCTAAATGACTAAAATGTAAAGGTAATACCGTGATACCTCGTACAAAGACGCTGGAAGTATGAGTAAGACTTCTAAAAGTGAACCCATTGTCATGTTTAAAGGCAAGGTCAGGAGTGTGTCTGCTGTAGAATGGCCTTAGGATGCGTCCCAAATGGCAACCTATTTCCTACATAATTCCTTGGGCTTTAGTAGTGTACGAAATAGGGTTCCATTTGGAACGTAGACGTAGTAAAAACTGATCTGGGGCCTGCTGTACTGTCATCCTCAGGGACTTTCTCACTGAATCCTTTAATGTGCTCCTTTTCAGACGATTTCTTTTCTTTGTGATTCAGTAACCTTGGTGTTGCAGTCATGTTTGTTTGCTGCCTGAGGACATGCTTGTTTCCGCTGCCACGTATAGATAGGAAATTAAACAAGAAACAATTACCCAGGCTGTTTTATCTATGTACACACTAACACAATCAACAGGAGATTGGCTGGGGGACTGAGGCTATAAGAATGTGATACATTTGACACCTACA
>NC_139990.1:46869165-46969783 GCF_964263955.1 Coregonus lavaretus | reverse complement strand
ATTAAGTGAAGTGTATTCACTATGTAAAACCTGGCAGAGAGAAGTCATATACCGTAACATACAAGATAAGCGCCAACCACATTTGCAAGAAACACTTACTGTAAAAAATCTTTACCGCAAATCCATAGACATGCTCACACCTTACCATTGAAAAGCATATGCAATAGAGGTAGACAAAAATCTCTGGTTTTTTTGCACACATTTCAAATGTTATACTCAAACTACAACGAAGCATGTTTCATATCGATTGCCTTATAGTTTCACAGTATTTATCTGACAGTGTAAGGAAAAGACATAGCTACAACACATAGCTACTGTGTAAAACCAGAGGAACCATCAGAGGTGTTCAGTGTCCACACAGCTGTATCCTTTCATTAGTGGAGCACACAAAGACAGAAGCCATTTTGACTGGACCCGGGAGCTTTGTCACATTTCTATTTCAATCCATGTTTTAGACTGCCCTAATTCTGTAACCTCGTTTTGTTTTAAAGCTTATTATGTGTGTATTTTCAGGTTAGGGTGTTCTACGTAAAATCATTGTTTGTCCAGCAGCGTATTGTTTGAGAGACAATGAGAGGGAGCGTTAAGAATAGACTGGGATTGAATTCAACTTCAACTGTCATTACTGTCACATTGAATCAGGTGATGGAAGACAGACACTATACTGGATGTGTCTGACTGTCATTACTGTCACATTTAATCAGGTGATGGAAGACAGGCACTATACTGGATGTGTCTGACTGTCATTACATGGGAATGTAAAGAAGTTGTTGCTCCTGAGAGTAATGCCTGTTTTGCGTGAATCCATGTTTGGAAAGTTGTGAGAAGCGATAGCGATCTAACGTTAGCTAGCTAGCGGCGAACTATTGGCCGGAAGTGCTTAACCGGAAGTCCCCCACCAAAAAAATTTAAACAGACCCGCTGTCACGATCGTTCATCGACGGGTCAGACCAAGGCGCAGCTTGAAATGCATTCATGTTTATTTATAAACCCCCGCTCATTCTGCTGCCTAACCAGCTCCTCTCACCGTGCCTCTACACTTTCCTTCTCCCTTTTAGCCTCCTGTAGCTCCTCCCTCTGACCAAATAACTCCTGCTCCCTCTGAACCAATAGCCCCCGTAACATGGTGGCCTCCTCTCCTAACCTGCAGATCCGCCCTTTAACGGCCTCCTGCTGCCTCGTCGTCCACACCGTGTGCCCCCCCAAAAAATGTTCTTGGGGTTGCCTCTCGGGTCTCCGTCGTCGGCACTGTTGGCGCCGTTTCTCCTCTCCTACCTGGGCATCCTCCTTCATCGCCTTCCGGTAACGGACGGCCTCCTCCTCCGTAATTCTCCCCCAACCGAGGAGGACATCTACTAATGTAACCTCCTGTTGAATTCCCGGCGTTTGCTCTTGAACACGCTGCTTGGTCCTCGTTTGGTGGGATCTTCTGTCACGATCGTTCATCGACGGGTCAGACCAATGCGCAGCGTGATATGCATACATGTTTATTTATACTGAATAAACACCACGACAAAACAACAAATGAAACGAAACGTGAAGTCCAAGGTAGACAAACAACATACCTCACACGGAACAAGATCCCACAACCCACTAGTGCCAATAGGCTGCCTAAGTATGGTCCCCAATCAGAGACAACGAGCGACAGCTGCCTCTGATTGGGAACCACACCGGCCAACATAGATCATACCACACAGAAAATACACACCCTGACTCAACAAATACGAGTCCTCTGAGTCAGGGCGTGACACCCGCCCATATTTCAGTTGAAAATTAGGTGAAAACAGCTTGTGAATTGTGTCTATAATTCCTACAATACGCCTTGTGAATATTTCCTTATTGAATCCAAGTTCTAGATTCAATATTTATGCAATTCTCGTACTTTATATATTATACATTTTATTGTAAATATGTAGCAACATAATCTAGGACAGTAGAAAGAGGGGAAAGGACCTCCCTTGTACATTTGGGAAAAATTTAAAATGATAAAACATATTACTCCTGGAGGGAGTTGAGCCATGCTGACTATACACTACACTACACTACACTATATTACACTATACTACACTATACTATACTACACTATACTATATTATTATGATACTATACCATACTACACTATACTATACTACACTACACTATAGTACTATACTACACTATACCACATAATATTATACTATTACTATACTATACCACAGTACACTATACTACACTATACTACACTATACTACACTATACTACACTATACTACACTATACTACACTATACTACACTATACTACACTATACTGTACTACAGTATACTACACTATACTATACTACACTCTACTACACTCTACATTTTACATGTTAGTCATTATACTACACTGTACTATACTACACTATACTACACTATACTACACTATACTACACTATACTATACTATACTATACTACACTACACTACACTACACTATACTATTGCTATACTATTACTATACTACAATTCAGTACACTATACTATTTTATACTATACTATGTTATACTATATGTCCTATGGACCTACTGAACCACAGAGCCGATCATCTACTACACATATTAATGAGAGGGAAATCATTCAGACTCCATTTTGTTAGCTTTCATCCTTTAATCAATGAGTCAACTAATAAACAATCACGCCCCAACAAGCCTGGACAAGATTGGTCCAAGCAGCAGTAGAAGCAGCAGAGGACTATTTCACCCCAATCAATGGCCATAATCATAGGACCTACATCTGATAGAGAGCAGTCTGTGGACGCATGATTAATGACCCTATTATCAGCCAGGCAGGGTAGAGCGGAGCGGGCCGCATCACCACCCTGCCTGCCTACTGCCTGCCTGCCTACTGCCTGCCTGCCTACTGCCTAGCTGTCTACTGCCTACCTGCCTACTGCCTACTGCCTAGCTGTCTACTGCCTACCTGTCTACTGCCTACCTGCCTACTGCCTAGCTGTCTACTGCCTGGGAGAGGATAGGCACTGAGAGTCCTCACTGTGTCCTCACCTCCCTCCACTGTCTGAAAAGAGAGGAAGGGTAGACTGCTGCTTTAGAACAATACAACTAGATATATTAGACCAGTATTTGACTTATTTGTAGGTCTCAGTTTGATTGATACTGATACGAATACATTCAGATTTCAGGTTTAAGACAATACAGGTTTAAAACGTGTGTGTGTGCGTGTGCGTGTACATGAGTGCATGTGTGTTTGTTAAATGGTTCTATGTATATCACAATGATGCCTTCACACAACAGAACAGAGATATTTATGCACATGACAAAAATATCTGTCTTCTTCTTTTTACAGGCTGCAGGGCTTTCACCACAACTGAATGATGTGCTGTCCTGACGTCTCTCTCAAAGCCAGGGGGACTGACGTGGCGTCAGAGGTATGTATGCCATCTTTCTAACACCCTGCTGTTCTCACTATAGAATGATATGTCTACAGTTCTAAGGCCATTAGGGATCTGAATGAATTTGCATTAAAGGAGCTGTGACTTCTTTCACTTTATAATGCCCAAACTCGATTTGAGAATGCATGGCAAGTCAATCCTACAGTAAATTGCCCTTCTGCTTCATGAAATCTATGGTAGTAATTTATTGTGTCTAGGAGTTTGTAATTTAAGCAAGTTGTAGCAGCAAAATAAAAGGTTCCAGAATATATCATTTTATCACACAAATGTATTCAAATATATTGTTGCAGAGAAGTGTGTATCATTCATTATGCATTTTTCATCACAATAGTAATTATTTCAATTCATGACATTTTGCTGTAAAACTTGCAACAAAGACTAAAACGAGCTACTTCATCATACCTACATTTCACAGTAAAATATATAAACAATTTTAAAGACAAACCTATTTGAATCAATGTAATGAACCTGATTGATTGCTGCGTACTAGTGAACCAACCTTTTTGTTTTTTACTGTAATATATGTGAGAAGAAGATAACATGTTCCAATAATTTGATGCCAATCAAGTCAAGGTCATCTCCCTTCCACTGTTATCTACTGCATTTATTTCAGCCTCACTTGTTTAAACTGGAGTCGCTTAACACGACTGATGACCGACACAACGACCTATAGAAAAAAATACATTGGAAATTACATTTCCTCTCTCCCAAACAGCACTGTTTGCTGGTGAAGTTTAATACAGCTAAAACAAATTTGTAGTCGAAATAGAATGATGGAGTCAAATTCAAAATGCTAAAATGTAGATAGATGTATCCTATACCATTAAAATGTTGACAGACATTTCCATGTTCTACTTTTTCCACAGACAAAGTTCTAATTCTGTCAAAGGGGAGAAACAATATTCAAGATCATATCCTACAGAAACATATTTCTTTATATAAACTTCACATCACATGAGTAAACATTAGTAGTTCTATGTTTAAAATCACTATTGTGAGAAGGCTCGACTGGGATAGGGATAAATTACAAGTGACCAATAATAGACAGCGGATGGGCTTATGAAAATGTCTTTAATCTTCAGCCCCTGCCTCCCTGTCTCTTCACTGTAGCTCGGTGGGTAATGGGGCTGGTCGTGTGTTCATTGTGTGGACTTGTTAGAGTAGAGTAGAAGGGTAGGCTGGCCCTGCCAATCTGCCTATTCAGCAGCACCACTCTGCCTTTCACTCTGCTTAATTCCCTCAGCGGCTTGGCAGCTCTCCTATATTCAAGTTTAACTGGTGAAATAAACCAAACAGCCCTTTATAGCCCCAGGGGAAATCATTGTATCAGTCCACAATCCACATAGATATTTTTAACTAGATCTACAAAGGCATAATTGGTTATCAAAAACAGTGAAACCCAGGCATGTGTCTGCATGGGACAGTATATCTTTGTGGAGTTCATAAATACACCATATAGTCATTCTTTGATTTTGTGCTATAGTTATTCTAGATTAATATTGATTGCCCATCATATTTAAGTTATGACTGAAATAATGATATGTGAAATATGCTATCCAATTCCATGTCTTTCATAGGTACCTGTATGAAATGTGATTTTTATGTAATTGAGTTGCACATGAATTTATGTAAAACATTGAAGATGTTGAATATAATAGATATGTTTATGTATTTGTTTATTTGGATCCCCATTAGCTTTTGCAAAAGCAGCAGCTACTCTTCCTGGGGTCCACGATGATCATCTTTTGTTATAATGTTCTAATGAGTAGCTGGTAATTCCTCTCCCTTGTGTTGTTCTGGTACTGTGGCAAATATAACAAGAGCACATCCTCACGTTCCCCAATAAGGAAAAGGGCATATTCTGCTTTGTTACGGATTCTATAATGATGTTAATGTGACCACGAAATGACTCTAACTACTTTCACAGTATAGCCTGAAGGTGGTCGCGTTGGATTCAAGTATTTTTGAAAGGAGGAGAAATGTGCTGCGTTTCAGACAGCAGAAGGGTACCAAGTTCTTGTGAAACAAATTAAGAAAAACAATCCTTTAATGGAATTAGTAATGCACTACCGTCGGCTCTCCGTTTTATAAATGACGTCTCAATTTAGGAGAGATGCACAGAGAGAAATATTTAGCACAGCTAGCTGGGGGGAGAAGGGATGGTGTTGAAGGAAGAGAGAAGTCACACATTTATTTACTCTCTCTTGATATCCTGTAATGACATTCATCCTTCCTGTTTTAATCAAGGCACCAGGTATTCACATATACAGTATCTGTCCTCAGATCAATAGTACAGGCTCTGATCAATGGCTTTTACTTGTTGGTTATTTGATAAGATATGATGGTGTTTTTGCAGAGTTCAGTGCAGACCATAGCATTACAGTGGAATGTGGTGTCATGTGGGACGCAGACATAACATTTAAGTCATCTTCAACCTCCTTGAATACTATTAGCACTGTGTACTACTTCAATCATTGGCATGTAGTGGCCTAGTGCTTTAGTCTGTCTAGACGCACTGTTTACCCATACTAGCATCTGTCTATTAACCACATGAACTGGCCTGCCTTCCACTGTTTACCCCTACTAGCACCTATTAACCACATGAACTGCCTTCCACTGTTTACCACTACTAGCGTCTATTAACATTTACATTTACATTTTAGTCATTTAGCAGACGCTCTTATCCAGAGCGACTTACAGTTAGTGAGTGCATACATTTTCATACCACATGAACTGGCCTGCCTTCCACTGTTTACCACTACTACCATCTATTAACCACATGAACTGGCCTGCCTTCCACTGTTTACCACTACTAGCGTCTATTAACCACATGAACTGGCCTGCCTTCCACTGTTTACCACTACTACCGTCTATTAACCACATGAACTGGCCTGCCTTCCACTGTTTACCACTACTAGCGTCTATTAACCACATGAACTGGCCTGCCTTCCACTGTTTACCACTACTACCGTCTATTAACCACATGAACTGGCCTGCCTTCCACTGTTTACCACTACTAGCATCTATTAACCACACGAACTGCCTTCCACTGTTTACCACTACTACCATCTATTAACCACATGAACTGACTTCCACTGTTTACCCCTACTCCTATAAAGCCAAGGTGGCTCAGGGGTGTGTCTGTCTGTCAGTTATTCTGTCTGTCTGTCTGTCTGTCTGTCTGTCTGTCTGTCTGTCTGTCTGTCTGTCTGTCTGTCTGTCTGTCTGTCTGTCTGTCTGTCTGTCTGTCTGTCTGTCTGTCTGTCTGTCTGTCTGTCTGTCTGTCTGTCTGTCTGTCTTTCTTTCTGTGGAGAACAGCTGGTTGTTTCCATCAGCAGTGCTGCAGTGCCACGCCTGCTAAACACTCAGTGAAATAGCACCACAGTGGAGGAGCAGGCAGCCGTATAGGTACCCTCTGCAGCTGTAGCACAAACAAGGCTCCTTTTACTCTCCAATGCTACTGCCTGTTGGGATGTTGCCTGGCATGTTACAGATGCCAATGGACTATATTGGATACAGTGGGGAGAACAAGTATTTGATACACTGCCGATTTTGCAGGTTTTCCTACCTACAAAGCATGTAGAGGTCTGTCATTTTTATCATAGGTACACTTCAACTGTGAGAGACGGAATCTAAAACAAAAATCCAGAAAATCACATTGTATGATTTTTAAGTAATGAATTTGCATTTTATTGCATGACATAAGTATTTGATACATCAGAAAAGCAGAACTTAATATTTGGTACAGAAACCTTTGTTTGCATTTACAGAGATCATACGTTTCCTGTAGGTCTTGACCAGGTTTGCACACACTGCAGCAGGGATTTTGGCCCACTCCTCCATACAGACCTTCTCCAGATCCTTCAGGTTTCGGGGCTGTCGCTGGGCAATACGGACTTTCAGCTACCTCCAAAGATTTTCTATTGGGTTCAGGTCTGGAGACTGGCTAGGCCACTCCAGGACCTTGAGATGCTTCTTACGGAGTCACTCCTTAATTGCCCTGGCTGTGTGTTTCGGGTCGTTGTCATGCTGGAAGACCCAGCCACAACCCATCTTCAATGCTCTTACTGAGGGAAGGAGGTTGTTGGCCAAGATCTCGCGATACATGGCCCCATCTATCCTCTCCTCAATACGGTGCAGTCGTCCTGTCCCCTTTGCAGAAAAGCATCCCCAAAGAATGATGTTTCCACCTCCATGCTTCACGGTTGGGATGGTGTTCTTGGGGTTGTACTCATCCTTCTTCTTCCTCCAAACACGGCGAGTGGAGTTTAGACCAAAAAGCTCTATTTTTGTCTCTTCAGACCACATGACCTTCTCCCATTCCTCCTCTGGATCATCCAGATGGTCATTGGCAAACTTCAGACGGGCCTGGACATGCGCTGGCTTGAGCAGGGGGACCTTGCGTGCGCTGCAGGATTTTAATCCATGACGGCGTAGTGTGTTACTAATGGTTTTCTTTGAGACTGTGGTCCCAGCTCTCTTCAGGTCATTGACCAGGTCCTGCCGTGTAGTTCTGGGCTGATCCCTCACCTTCCTCATGATCATTGATGCCCCACGAGGTGAGATCTTGCATGGAGCCCCAGACCGAGGGTGATTGACCGTCATCTTGAACTTCTTCCATTTTCTAATAATTGCGCCAACAGTTGTTGCCTTCTCACCAGGCTGCTTGCCTATTGTCCTGTAGCCCATCCCAGCCTTGTGCAGGTCTACAATTTTATCCCTGATGTCCTTACACAGCTCTCTGATCTTGGCCATTGTGGAGAGGTTGGAGTCTGTTTGATTGAGTGTGTGGACATGTCACGATCGTCGATAGATGAAGCGGACCAAGGCGCAGCGTGATAAACGTACATATTTTATTGAAGTACACCACACGAACAAAACAACAAACGAAACGTGAAGTCCTAGGTTAACACAAACCTTTCGGAACAAGATCCCACAATGACTAGTGAAAACAGGCTGCCTAAGTATGGTCCCCAATCAGAGACAACGAGCTACAGCTGCCTCTGATTGGGAACCACCCTGGCCAACATAGATCTAACCGATCTAGAACGAAAACCATAGCAAACAAAACATAGAAAATCCACACCCTGGCTCAACAATTAAGAGTCCCCAGAGCCAGGGCGTGACAGGACAGGTGTCTTTTATACAGGTAACGAGTTCAAACAGGTGCAGTTAATACAGGTAATGAGTGGAGAACAGGAGGGCTTCTTAAAGAAAAACTAACAGGTCTGTGAGAGCCGGAATTCTTACAGGTTGGTAGGTGATCAAATACTTATGTCATGCAATAAAATGCAAATTAATTACTTAAAAATCATACAATGTGATTTTCTGGATTTATGTTTTAGATTCCGTCTCTCACAGTTGAAGTGTACCTATGATAAAAATTACAGACCTCTACATGCTTTCTATGTAGGAAAACCTGCAAAATCGGCAGTGTATCAAATACTTGTTCTCCCCACTGTATGTATCAAATCTGTCCATAATGTTATCGTGTCAGAGAGGAATGAGGGAGAAGGATGGAGGACAGAGCTCCAGCGAGGACTGTCTGTCAATGTTAGCCATGTGTTCTGTGACTGTCTGGGAACCACAATATCATCAGATGTGTGTGTGTATGTGTGTGTGTGTGTGTGTGTGTCCCACAGAGGAACTGATGAATCCATGCAGAAAGATCCAGACCAGTGGCTCGATCATCACACACACTTCTCTGTTCTCCCTATAGTTTAATGAGCAGACTGCATTCTCTGTTCTCCCTATAGTTTAATGAGCAGACTGCATTCTCTGTTCTCCCTATAGTTTAATGAGCAGACTGCCTTCTCTGTTCTCCCTATAGCTTAATGAGCAGACTGCCTTCTCTGTTCTCCCTATAGTTTAATGAGCAGACTGCCTTCTCTGTTCTCTCTATAGCTTAATGAGCAGACTGCCTTCCACCGACAGACAGGAACCTCCCTTAAACACTCTCATTACATCTCCTTCCTTCTCTCTCTCTCTCTCTCTCTCTCTCTCTCTCTCTCTCTCTCTCTCTCTCTCTCTCTCTCTCTCTCTCTCTCTCTCTCTCTCTCTCTCTCTCTCTCTCTCTCTCTCTCTCTCTCTCTCTCTCTCTCATTTCATTTCAGTTTAGGAGTGAAACATGAAAGCAAATGTTGATCTTTCCGATGTCGAGTTAAGGAAGGAAAGAAATATACTGACATACTGAAATAGTGTTGTTTTAAGGTAGGCTTATAGGAAGGTTGTTGTATATAAGGGATATGTCAATCAGTCCATTCTGAAGGATTGACAGGCTGTGGGAAGGTTGCTGTAGTGGTGTATGCAAGGGATATGTCAGTCAGTCCATTCTGCAGGATTGACAGGCTGTGGGAAGGCTGATGAGATGGTGCCTTTCTGTCACCTGGGCTGTTCCTCACAGCTGCTGCATCCATGATAAGAGGACACAACTCAACCTGTCTGTCTGAAGCAGTCGATATTTCCCCTTCTGTATTGCATGCCAAAACAAGTTTCTGTTGAATTTGTTTGGGCTTTTTCTCAAAAAATATTTGGAAATGGAAATCCATAGGAAAGGCAAAACCATTTCAGATTGATTAGGATGATACATTTCCCATAATACAGGTGATATTATCAGTGAGAGGAATTTCCACATTCATAGTCCCTGTAGCTCAGCTGGTAGAGCATGGCGCTTGCAACGCCAGGGTTGTGGGTTCGTTTCCCACGGGGGGCCGGTATAAAAATGTATGCACTCACTAACTGTAAGTCGCTCTGGATAAGAGCGTCTGCTAAATGACTAAAACGTAAAATGTAATAGAATTCGATACTAACTGTGCAATTTTACAGATTTGCAGATGTTATTATTAGATACAATACCATCGACATGTCCCCTATTTCCTGAACGCTGTATCACACATCAGCCAGTTTGTGCTAAAACAAAAAACCCACAGACACAGCCAGGGATGCCAAGCCCTCAAAAAGAGATGAATTACCAAGGTGGTGATGATGCCAATGTCTTATTTCTGGGTGTACAGTATATAATTGATATTCCGGGAGGGCTGAAGGTTCCATTAGGAAACAAATGGTTGCTTTCATCCAGTAAGCAAGTCTCAAAGTCTCTCTCTCTCCATTCTGCAGGCTAAGCACAGCTGTCTGGGAGTCTGGGAGGACCGTGAGGGATGGGCTCGTCCATCAGCACAAAGCCAGGCCAGAGGGAGGGAAATGTGGCCCGAGGTGGGAGGATGGGTGGGGTAGGCAGGGGCTTGTCTGGAGACACAGGGGACACACTGCACACGGTCTGGTCGGGCACCAGGTTCATTTAGAAGGGAGTTTTAATTACTGTGAGAAGCCATTAATGCTAACTAATGCCTGCGTTTAGGTAATAGCCCAAGCAAGACAATGAACAAGTCCTTAATTGCTTGTCAAAGGGTCTTTACTCTAAGGAAGGTCTCCTATTTTTTTCTCTCGAATGGGCATTATTTTTTATTTCTCTCTTTTACACCTCAAATGACTGGTTTAGCCCTTACACATGGACACCTGGACTGGTACTGTGCCACGCTACAGTATATCATTATGGGTTCTGTAAGACACTTTTCTTAGCTTGTGAGTGGGATAAGCATATTCGCCTTGAGAATGTATTGATCCTGAATTTCTCCAAGGGGAATTCAGGTGCTTATGACCACATTGGAACAGTGAGAGGTAGATTAATCATTTTAAGGGTTTCTGCTAAGCAAATATTGTAATGAATGGGTGATACGCAAAACGAATTGTCAAGGAGGTATGTTGCTGTGCCGACGGGACTCCCCCATAATGGAATCATATCATGGAATCCACAGAATGGAATACAACACAGCACAGAGGACATGACAGCTCTGAATGTAGATTACATAGAGATCTGATGAAAAGGAAATAGATTTGTTCAGACAATGTGGCGGTGTCAGAAATAGTGACATAGCTTGTGTCTGGTGGCCCCTTTTGTGTGAAATGATGCTTGGCTTGGCTGTTGTTTGGGAAATTATCATATTTTATATGAGAATAACTGGAATAAGTACTCAATCTTCTTTGTTCTCAGCTGGAACCTTAGCTCTGGTCCAGGGCATTAAGTGCAGCTTTCTGATGCTGAGCCTTCAGCAAGTTGGACCAGAGCTACTGGAAACTATGGTCAATTCTGGCCACTTCCAGAACTTGAGAAAATCAAAATCAGGTCATTATGTACCACCCCCCAAAAAAAGCAATTTTGAAAGGCTTATTTGTCTTTATCTTGTCTGTACAGAAATTGCTGTATGTCTGTAAACAGGCCTGTCCAAAATAACCTCTCACACTATGGTGCAGTTCAGATGTAACTGTTTTCATTGTTGCCTTGACAGAAAGTAGTCGGAGCAGACATGCGCAGTACTGAGGCGTGTGGTGGCTGCCTTTTTTTCGGGACAGGGGAGAACGTTTCTGCCTATTAAGCACACTGACATTCTTTGTCTGAAGGACACTGGCCATCGTCCAAAAGCTGGGCGCCCAAGCCGTTTAATTTTAAACCATAAAGAAGTTCTTGGCACAAAAGCCCTTATGTGGGCTTTGTCACAATTAGATTAACCAGAAAGGGCAACAGAGCGGATAGAACAGGATCAGGCAGAAAGGTATTGCTGGGATAGTATGCTGTGTGACAAGTTCAACTGTGGAGGAATTAGCTGGACTTGACCCTACAGTGATGGAGTATGTCCAGGGGAGAGGACAAACTGCAGATTAATAGAGTCACACTACATCTAACAGTGGTAAAGGTGTTTGGCCCCCAAACCGTGGCGGCTTCAATTGCAGCTACCTACCGGTATCTCTCTCTCTCTCTCTCTCTCTCTCTCTCTCTCTCTCTCTCTCTTTCTGTGAGACCATTAGTATGCTCTTCTCACTTACAAGTGTATTTTGATGGCTTTTAGAGTGAGTTTCATATTAATATGTCAACCATGTTTTCACAAAATGGCATCCATTGATGAGGAACATGGAATGTATCTGTTGATGGTTAAGAGCAAAGCAGCTTTGTTTGAGTTTGTGCCTGTCTATCAATAAGATATTTAGTTGTATGGTGGGATGGAATTGAAGTCTGAGCAACAATATGTCAATCACTGTGGTCACTTTGCCCTTTTAAGATGTCCCTCGACCTGCCCAAACTGTGTCCCAAATGGCACCCTACTCCCTATATAGTGCACTACTTTTGACCAGACCCATAGGAGCACTACTACATAGGGTGCCATTTGGAACATAGCCTCAATCTTTATGCACAGTCACTGAGGCAGCAGCCAATATGAACCATTGTTTTACTGCTCTGGCTCCACCCTGGCAGTTACAGTTAAGTATGACCTCAGCACCTCTTTCCTCTTTCTAACCTCTGTCACACAGCGTGGTGCCAGACAGGCTGCAGAGGCTTACCTCCTTTCACAGAGTTGGCTGAGATGGTGGAGCTATGATTCACAAGATGTTTTCTCTCTCCAGTACGCCCTCCCGTCTGTCTCTCTCTCTCTGCATAACAACCAGGCCAGTTAGTCAGACCTTCCTCTGGGAATCATTAAATTAGCACAGACAAAAAAGCTTATCCAAATCTCACTGTAATGGGTCTGCGGCATTGTTGGATGATGTCTCTCGCTCTCATTTCCTGTGTAGCATAACCTCCTTCATCGTTAAAGTTGCACTCCAGTCTCCTTTTCACCTCATTTATCTCCTGATTTACTTAACAAAAGGTACATCTCAATAGGTGGTCCAGGTATCATGACATGGCACAAGTGGAGGGAGGCTTTCCTCTTCTGTTCTCTATTGCTCCTCTATTGTTCCCGCAAGCAAGGGGGGAGGCCGATGACATCAGAGGGCACCATCAGACCAACTCCTTGAATAGCCTACTCCTTGAAGTTTGCAGTTGTGTCTAAAAAACTACATTTTGCTCCAAACATATGTGTGTGTACATGACTGTATTTATACGTGGGATATTGTTTTTCAACAGGAAAAGTTTCAGAATAGCAGGAGTGCGTCTTTAATTGAGTAACATTTCTCTAGCTGGATTTCTAAACTTCCTCATCTCACTCTAAATAAAATATACATTTGCATATTATGTGAAACCTCTCCGTCTCCCCATCATTTGACTTGTCTACCCCATCCCAAACCCAGTGTAAACAGAGTTGGATAGAGAACTACAGCCGTGGTCCTCAGTTATTCTCAGCTCCATCTATCTCTGCCTTGACCTCAATACACTTCCAGACTCTAAAGTAGAAAACTCTGCTGCACTATGCATGTTGTAACAGTATCTGCCACATCTGAAGACCGCCCCTAATTTAAATGATCCTACACACACCCAGTAGTACACTCTAGATGTTTTATAAGTATTTATTGTTTAGACATTGTATTTGTAGCCATGTTAGCAGTTTATTAAAGTGGTGATACGGTCTAACTTAAACTGAATGGCACTGAATAGGAATTAGAGATGACTGTAATAATGACTGTAATACTGATGAATGGATGAATAATGACGCTGTTGTTTTTATCTGACTTCCAGATTCTCTCTGGATCAGCCCCTGAGAGCTGTAGAATCCACCCAGGAAGATGCATGGCCTCAGGAGGGCCTCAGGAGGGCCTCAGGGGGAGCAGCTCTAGACAGCTCTGATTTCTGGTGGGGCGGGACAGCTGGTGTTGTGAATCAGGCCGCTATAGTGCCAGGCACGGCTTCTTCCCAACACCAGGGTCACACCCCACTGTCCGCAGCACCGGAGCCCATCCAGCTCCCTCGCCGGCAGCAAGGCACAGTATCAGATCACAGGAGGACAGATCAAAATGCATGCCGAGACTGGTGGAGGATGAGTGTCTTTCAAACAGACTAGTCGAGGCTAATTAAAAATAAACTCATTATCTCACTGTGTGTCTGGGGCATAACAGGAGCATTTGAGCATGGGTCAGAAACATAACCACCATTGTTTAATTCTCAATTGTGATTAAAGTAGAGTTGTATTGTACTGACTTGACCTATGGCTGCTTCTGCATGTCTGCACGCTAGGACTATTATTCAACATCAATGAACTATCAGAGCATAAGACAGTAAAACTAGAGAGAGGACAGTGCCTCTCTAAACAAGTGTGATGGGAATAGCATTAATTTAATAATAAATCATAGTGGAATGTGTTACTGTTGATATAAAAGCATGACAAATGAAAGGCTGGGTGTATTCCATTGTCTGGGATGAAATTGAAAATGGATTTTGATGTTAGTCTCAGTCTTAGTATCGGTATGGTTTGGTGGCTTCACTGTGTGCTGCTTTTATTTCGTAATTAACTTATCAAAGGATTTTTTATTTTGTTATTCGTTACAGAACGAATTGTATGTTTTCAGTGTGTGGTGGTAGCTTGTGAAAGTGTTTAATACAATTGTAAATTCGTTTTTGTATCATTATTTCAATAATAAAGTAGGATACATCTGAACAACTACAGCTATGTATCTTGTCATTTATATTATCATTTTTGCTAATAATTAGAGTATTTTATTGTGTAATATTATTTCCATTCAGACTGAACGATATATTGGAAATGAATCGTATACCTCAATTTAATCATAAAATAAATTAAATACAGGTAAATATAGAGTTGAAGTTCCCATGCATTAGAATTTCCCCATTCCTCCCCCAAAGACCTGCAAGCATGTATGTGTTTGGTAAATGTGGAAACACCACGTACATAGTGTGTTGTGGTGAATTACACATTCCTAATGCATCCTATGGCTTGATTTGAGCAAACTAGTTTTATCTCTATGTAGGCTACACTGTCAAATGTGTAATGAGGAAGAAAACAGGCTACTCTTAATGTATTTTATGCAATATATTACTGTATAAAAATGTTGAAATGTGAAATTGATTATATTTTGAACGTTACATTTTATATTGTTACATTTGGGTATATCAAAATATATTTTTGCTAATATCTTAATACACTATAATAATTTGCAAACTAAGTAGATTTATTTTACAAGTACTTGACCACCAATGTAGTCAATTAATATTCACAGGTATGATGAAGCAGAAAAACGGTTTGCTGCAGATGGACAACCTGGACTGGAGGGAAAATGTCACATTTCAGGAGCGTTGGGCCAGTAACTGAAAGGTTGCTGGATCGAATCCCTAAGATGACAAGATAAAAATCTGTCGTTCTACCCTTGAGCAAGGCAGTTAACCCACTGTTCCCCGGGCGCCGACGACGTGGAGGTTGATTAAGGGAGCCCCCCGCGCCTCTCTGATTCAGAGGAGTTGGGTTAAACGCGGAAGACACATTTCAGTTGAATGCATTCAGTTGTACAACTGACTAGGTATTTCCTTCCTTTTTTTAAAGAAACAAGCCAATGAAAGGCAGTAAGGAAGGTAAAAAATAAACAAAAATAGCTTTTTAGCAAAAAACGATTTCTCAAGCAATTATTTTGCTAAGACTGTGAGTGGTCTGAGTGGGGAGGGGAAAACCGAAAACTGGCAGAGAGGTTTGGAACTCTCCTTGTTATTGGTCTATTAACTAATTTACCGGCTGGTGATGTCACCATGGAAAGCCGAATCTTCGCCCATGCAAAACCTGCTGATTAGAAGGTCCTGTGTAGATTGTATTTTCAACCAGCAACTATCAAGAAATAACACTGATTACATTTTTTCACACTTTTACAGTGTTAGTTTAATCCGGAAACTACAGGAAAAACAGAATTTTGAGTGCACCAGGCCTTTAATATATGCATTTTAGAAGAGGTGCAACGATGAGCGAGATATTGCTTGTAGCTTCCTAAACTCACCAGCAGAGGTCATTAAACGTCCATATCAGAGCTATCGATGCTTTAGTAGTGCGATTGCTTTTGTCGGTTTGATTGCTGTGAATGGACCACTGGCTGACATTGGACTCAAAATCTATGTTAAAAATTCACTGCCATGCTACCAATTCAGCAATGCAATTTTAAGGTAATTTGTTATCTCTGGTCCTCTGTAGCTCAATTGGTAGAGCATGGCGCTTGTAACGCCAGGGTAGTGGGTTCGATCCCCGGGACCACCCATACGTAAAAATGTATGCGCACATGACTAAGTCGCATTTGGATAAAAGCGTCTGCTAAATGGCATATTATTATTATATTATGATTTTGATAAATTAACTCTGATCCAAACACGTATCGACATGTGGCTGGTACAGTCTGAATGTGGTTGTGTTTATTTTCAGCTGACAGCTAGCTAGGTGGGTAAACTAGCTGAACCTGTTTGTTGTTGTGATTGTTTGTTAGTTATAACAAATCATATCGGAATAAACTTGCAAGCCAGACGATTTGATAGCGTTGTTGTTTAGAGTGTTCTCCAATGTGTCCCCTTGCCTTAGCAGTCCTGTGAATGTCAGAGATAATGTAAATATTATATTATTTGAGTTTGCCCCACAAATAAAGGTTTAGCTGGCTAGCTACTGCTGTAGTATAAATGCTACTACAATCTTTACTAAGATTTGTCAGTTTGGACCAGTTAGTCAGCTCATAATCTGTAACCTATTTCGTCAACAGGAAAGAATCAGCACCTGTGAATGTCGCAAGTCATTGATTCGATGGTGTCCAGCTAGAGCTAACTACAGCTATGTCTGTGGCCTCTCTCCTGCGAAGTGCCATGAGGTAAATAACCCACTATAGTACTTACATGATCATATTTACATCATCACCTGCACTCGGAATTGATTTGTGAAAAGGACCACTCTTTGTTGTTAGTTAGGTTAGTTAGCTAGCTACATATCTTTTTCTGTCGGTGATGTAATGCATGGTTTCCAAAACTCGGTCCTTGGGGTTTTTTTTTTTTCTGCTCTAGCACTACACAGCTGATTCAAATAACCAACTCATCATCAAGCTAAGGTCCCGTGTAGCTCAGTTGGTAGAGCATGGCGCTTGCAACGCCAGGGTTGTGGGTTCGTTTCCCACGGTGGGCCAGTATGAAAATGTATGCACTAACTGTAAGTCGCTCTGGATAAGAGCGTCTGCTAAATGACTAAAAATGTAAATGATTTGAATCAGCTGTGTAGTGCTAGGGCAGAAACAAAACGTGTACCAGGGAGGGGCCATGACTGAGTTTGGGAGACCCTGATGTAATGCACAGCAGGCTCCCTTTGGACATCATGGTGACAACCCTTTATCCTCACTCTCCGGTCCATGTTGTTTTTCAGAGTGAGGAACAGACATGTCGCTGCACATTTGATCCATCAGAGAGCTCTTTCAGGGGCAGATGCTATCAATGCACTTAGACCTTTCTACTTTGCAGTGCATCCAGACTTCTTTGGCCAGCATCCCAGGGAAAGGGTAAATAATGATGTCCTGTCGTTGGCCAAAGAGCAATAATGTCCATGTATCATAGAACTATGTAGCAGGGCAATTCCACAGTGACCTTTAACAATTTCCATTGAACATTTTACAAAAAAACATTTACTTGAAGAAGAGTGCAGATGCAAAGTTTGGTAACAGAATGACAAACAGCACAAACTGTCATTCTGTTACCAAACTTTGCATCTGCACTGTTCTTCAAGTAAATGTGTTTTTGTAAAATGTTCAGTGGAAATTGTTAAAAGTACTACTTGTGCATAGAGTTGTATGGTTTGTTTAACTTTGCATTCATTGGTTTTTGTTCAACATATATTTTAAAGTGAAAAATATGAGCCTCAGCATCATTCTGTTATCGTGGAATTGCCCAGCAGTCAATCAAAACGTTATTTGTGTAATTCTCTTCAGGAAGTGAATGAAAATTCCCTCAAGAGACTCAATGGTTATTTGGAAAACCTTCAGAAGCCGGGAACCCGCTCAGTCCAACCGACAAAGCTCACCTTTTATGTCAGGGACACAAAGGAGAAGGAAGTCTTTCAGCAGGACATCCTTCCCCCTGGTAATGTCCTTTTAGCCTGCTTAAAAGGTAGACTAAACTGTATTGGTGTTTCTTGATCATTTGTTTTTTTCATACCATTTTATGCATGGATGCGTTCCAAATGATACCCTATGGTCCCTGGTGAAAAGTAGTGCACTATATAGAGAATATGGTGCCATTTGGAATTTAGAATTTTTCTGTGACTGACTACGTTTGTAATACATTTGACTACATTTCCCAGGGTTCCGTTCGGTCAGCTTCACTCTGCAGACCAAGGATGTCCTCACCACCGTAATGGACGTGTTGAAGTCCTGCAGTCTATCCATAGAGCACATGAACGGACTGAAGGCCAGCTCAGAGTCACCCAAGAGCCAGCAGCCAGTGGCTGGGCCTGGTAACCCTTTCTACAGGCCCATCAAATGGGACAAAAGCTATTACAGCTTCACTGGCTTCAGAGACCCAGAGCAGGAGCTGGAGCAGGCCAAGAGAGTAGAGCCCACACTAAGGTACTGTATAATGAATACCTAACCAAAGCAAACGGTAACGTCTAATGTATGTAGAATGACACATTAGACATTAGCGTCGCTTTAGCTCGATCGCTTTTAACACTGTCAACTCAAATTCACAGATGCGTACCAAAGAGGGGTTTAAAAAGAAACAAATGATCTTGCTGTCTTAGTCACTGTCTGTGTACTTGCATTCTTCTAGTTGGTTCATTCCTCTCACGCCTTGAGAGAGGTGACATGCTATACAGGCGAGCCATTGGACTGTCTGTCTGAAGAGTTGTCTTTCTACTGCAGCTTGTGGCTGAGAACCAATGAGAAGGAGGCTATGAAGAAGCAGAACGCCAGTCTCCCTCGACGGGATGAGCTGAAGAGACTCAAGAAGGAATTGTGTCAGAAATTTGCCTTGGAAGATATCAGGTAATCATCAACACTCTGAACAGCTATTCCATTCTGATACACAAGAAGAAAACATATTGGTGAGTTTCATTAAGTGCACAATCTCCCATGCAGGTAAAAACATGATGCAGAGCCATATATTAAATCAAAATCAAATTTTGTCACATGCGCCAAATACAACATGACTCTGGTGCAAAGTACTGGTCCTAAGAAGTAAAGTGCATAGACCCTAGAGCTTCAGAGGGTGCATGTTTGAGTTACTGTGTTATACTGACCTACAGCTTCATAAGGTGCATGTTTGAGTTACTGTTTGACTGTGTTCTACTGACCTACGGTATAACAAAAGGTGGTCAATGTCATTCCAAAGTAATGTATTATCAATGTTCTGTAGACTTTGAGCCTCATCCTCCTGCTGTTGTTACATCATGACTGGTGATCTCTACTCTGCTCCCTCTTGAACACCTGATCTGATGACAATACCTCCTCCCTTCTGTAGGTGGCAGCGCAGCTGGGGAGTTACTCACAGATGCTGTCAGCTCCAGAGTCTGAGCCGCCTCTCCCAGCAGAACCCTGAGGCTGTGCTCAACCTGCGAGGTATACGCACCTGGAAGGGAGTCAATAAGGGTCTTTATGTCTTTTAAGAGTGGGCTTGAATTGTCTATTCTGTTGACATTTTGAAAGCTGTCCTGACTGGCAGAGAATGATGAGTGAATTGTAATGATGTAAGGTAAACAACTTTATGTATTCCTTGTTTTCTTTTAGGACACACTATAATATTCACTGACCAATCAGGGATGAATGCCTCAGGACATGTGATGCTGGGAACAATGGATGTTCATCACCAATGGACAAAAGTAAGACGCACGTTACATTTCAGCCGGAAAAGATACCGGTCTTTTTT
The DNA here is from genome assembly GCF_964263955.1 of Coregonus lavaretus. Classification (NCBI taxonomy): domain Eukaryota; kingdom Metazoa; phylum Chordata; class Actinopteri; order Salmoniformes; family Salmonidae; genus Coregonus; species Coregonus lavaretus. Next base: position 46,949,709 of record NC_139990.1, on the reverse strand, counting down.
ATCTTCAAGTTGCTCATGTTCCGTGTTTGTGTGTGTCTCTGTGTGTGTCTCTGTGTGTGTCTCTGTGTGTGTCTCTGTGTGTGTCTCTGTGTCCTAGCTGTTTGAGAGTCTCCCCAGCTACCGTAGCCTGCACCAGCAGACAGAGTGGCTGAAGGAGAGGATCAGCTATGTGTTGGGAGGTATCCAGGTGATTGACATAGAGAGACTGGGGCCTGTACAGCCTATAGAGGAACACTGCAGCATCCTCAACACCTTCCATACGAGACTACTGGCCCGACGCCTAGCCCTGCACCCCAGGAGCATGCAAGGCCTTGCCATGACCCTGGAGAGGTAAGAGACCCTTCCCTATCCACCACAGACCATGTACCACACTGTCTACCATGTACCACACTGTCTACCATGTACCACACTGTCTACCATGTACCACACTGTCTACCATGTACCACACTGTCTACCATGTACAGTGTATTCAGAAAGTATTCAGACCCCTTCCCTTTTTCCACATTTTGTGCGATGGGACAAGGAAATCCCGGCCGGCCAAACCATTGCCTAACCCGGACGCTGGGCCAATTGTGCACCTCATGGGTCTCCCGGTCACAGCCGGCTGTGACACAGCCTGGGATCGAACCCAGGTCTGTAGTGACGCCTCAAGCACTGCAATGCAGTGCCTTAGACCGCTGCGCCACTCGGGAGGCCCCCTGATTGAACATGATTTGGAAAGGCACACACTTGTCTATATAAGGTCCCACAGTTGACAGTGCATGTCAGAGCAAAAACCAAGCCATGAGGTCCAAGGAATTGTCAGTAGAGCTCAGAGATAGGATTGTGTTGAGGCACAGATCTGGGGAAGGGTACCAAAAAATGTCTGGAACATTGAAGGTCCCCAGGAACACCGTGGCCTCATTATTCTTAAATGGAAGAAGTTTGGAACCACCAAACCTCTTCCTAGAGCTGGCCGCCCAGCCAAACTGAGCAATCAGGGGAGAAGGCCCTTGGTCAGGGAGGTGACCAAGAACCCGATGGTCACTCTGACAAAGCTCCAGAGTTCCTCTGTGGAGATGGGAGAACCTTCCAGAAGGACAACCATCTCTGCAGCACACCACCAATCAGGCCTTTATGGTAGAGTGGCCAGACGGAAGCCACTCCTCAGTAAAAGGCACATGACAGGCCGCTTGGAGTTTGCCAAAAGGCACTTAAAGGACTCTCAGACCATGAGAAACAAGATTCTCTGGTCTGATGTAACCAAGATTGAACTCTTTGGCCTGAATGCCAAGCGTCATGTCTGGAGGAAACCTGGCACCATCCCTACGGTGAAGCATGGTGGTGGCAACATCATGCTGTGGGGATTTTTCAGCGGCAGGGACTGGGAGACTAGTCAGGATCGTTGAAAGATGAATGGAGCAAAGTACAGAGAGATCCTTGAGGAAAAACCTGCTCCAGAGCGCTCAGGACCTCCAGACTGGGGGGCGAAGGTTCACCTTCCAACAGGACAACGACCCTAAGCACACAGCCAAGACAACGCAGGAGTGGCTTCGGAACAAGTCTCTGAATGTACTTGAGTGGCCCAGCCAGAGCCCAGACTTGAAGTTGATCGAACATCTCTGGAGAGACCTGAAAATATCTGTGCAGCGACGCTCACCATCCAACCTGACAGAGCTTAAGACGATCTGCAGAGAAGAATGGGAGAAACTCCCCAAATACAGGTGTGCCAAGCTTGTAGCGTCATACCCAAAATACTTGAGGCTGTAATCGCTGCAAAAGGTGCTTCAACAAAGTACAGTGGGGGAAAAAAGTATTTAGTCAGCCACCAATTGTGCAAGTTCTCCCACTTAAAAAGATGAGAGAGGCCTGTAATTTTCATCATAGGTACACGTCAATGATGACAGACAAAATGAGAAAAAAAATCCAGAAAATCACATTGTAGAATTTTAAAGGAATTTATTTGCAAATTATGGTGGAAAATAAGTATTTGGTCAAAAACAAACGTTTCTCAATACTTTGTTATATACCCTTTGTTGGCAATGACACAGGTCAAACGTTTTCTGTAAGTCTTCACAAGGTTTTCACACACTGTTGCTGGTATTTTGGCCCATTCCTCCATGCAGATCTCCTCTAGAGCAGTGATGTTTTGGGGCTGTCGCTGGGCAACATGGACTTTCAACTCCCTCCAAAGATTTTCTATGGGGTTGAGATCTGGAGACTGGCTAGGCCACTCCAGGACCTTGAAATGCTTCTTACGAAGCCACTCCTTCGTTGCCCGGGCGTTGTGTTTGGGATCATTGTCATGCTGAAAGACCCAGCCACGTTTAATCTTCAATGCCCTTGCTGATGGAAGGAGGTTTTCACTCAAAATCTCACGATACATGGCCCCCATTCATTCTTTCCTTTACACGGATCAGTCGTCCTGGTCCCTTTGCAGAAAAACAGCCCCAAAGCATGATGTTTCCACCCCCATGCTTCACAGTAGGTATGGTGTTCTTTGGATGCAACTCAGCATTCTTTGTCCTCCAAACACAACGAGTTGAGTTTTTACCAAAAAGTTCTATTTTGGTTTCATCTGACCATATGACATTCTCTCAATCCTCTTCTGGATCATCCAAATGCACTCTAGCAAACTTCAGACGGGCCTGGACATGTACTGGCTTAAGCAGGGGGACACGTCTGGCACTGCAGGATTTTAGTCCCTGGCGGCGTAGTGTGTTACTGATGGTAGGCTTTGTTACTTTGGTCCCAGCTCTCTGCAGGTCATTCACTAGGTCCCCCTGTGTGGTTCTGGGATTTTTGCTCACCGTTCTTGTGATCATTTTGACCCCACGGGGTGAGATCTTGCGTGGAGCCCCAGATCGAGGGAGATTATCAGTGGTCTTGTATGTCTTCCATTTCCTAATAATTGCTCCCACAGTTGATTTCTTCAAACCAAGCTGCTTACCTATTGCAGATTCAGTCTTCCCAGCCTGGTGCAGGTCTACCATTTTGTTTCTGGTGTCCTTTGACAGCTCTTTGGTCTTGGCCATAGTGGAGTTTGGAGTGTGACTGTTTGAGGTTGTGGACAGGTGTCTTTTATACTGATAACAAGTTCAAACAGGTGCCATTAATACAGGTAACGAGTGGAGGACAGAGGAGCCTCTTAAAGAAGAAGTTACAGGTCTGTGAGAGCCAGAAATCTTGCTTGTTTGTAGGTGACCAAATACTTATTTTCCACCATAATTTGCAAATAAATTCATTAAAAATCCTACAATGTGATTTTCAGGATTTATTTTCCTCAATTTGTCTGTCATAGTTGATGTGTACCTATGATGAAAATTACAGGCCTCTCTCATCTTTTTAAGTGGGAGAACTTGCACAATTGGTGGCTGACTAAATACTTTTTTTCCCCACTGTAAAGGGTCTGAATACTTATGTAAATGTGATATTTCCGTTGTTTTTTTATACATTTGCAAAAATGTATAGAAACCTGTTTTTGCTTTGTCATAATGGGGTATTGTGTGTAGGGGAAAAAAAGTTTAATACATTTTTGAATAAGGCTGTAACGTAACAAAATCTGGAAAAAGTAAAGGGGTCTGTAAACTTTCTGAATGCACTGTACCCTACTGTCTACCAGTTACCAGACTGTCTACCAGTGGGCCAAAATACTCTGTTTATGCAGCTCATTGCTGTTCATGGTTGTGATTTTGATGCTACTGTAATACCAGCCTGTAGAGCAGCGGTCCCCAATTACACTGAACAAAAATATAAACGCAACATGCAACAATTTCAAATACTTTTACTAAGTTACAGTTCATATAAGGAAATCAGTCAATTGAAATAAATTCATTAGGCCCTAATCTATGGATTTCACATGACTGGGCAGGGGCACAGCCATAGGTGAGCCTGGGAGGGCATAGGCCCACCCACTTGGGAGCTAGGCGCACCCACTGGCGAGCCAGGCCCAGCCAATCCGAATGAGTCTTTCCCCACAAAAGGGCTTTATTACAGACAAAAATACACCACAGTTTCATCAGCTGTCCGGGTGGTTGGTCTCAGGCGATCTCGCATGTGGAGGTCCTGGGCTGGCCTGGTTACACGAGGTCTGCGGTTGTGAGGCCGGTTGGACATACTGCCAAATTCTCTAAAACGACGTTAGCGGCTTATACATTTACATTTACGTCATTTAGCAGACGCTCTTATCCAGAGCGACTTACAAATTGGTGCATTCACCCTATAGCCAGTGGGATAACCACTTTACAATTATTATTATTATTATTATTATTATTATATTTTTTTTGGGGGGGGGGGGGGGTAGAAGGATTACTTTATCCTATCCCAGGTATTCCTTAAAGAGGTGGGGTTTCAAATGTCTCCGGAAGGTGGTGAGTGACTCCGCTGTCCTGGCGTCGTGAGGGAGCTTGTTCCACCATTGGGGTGCCAGAGCAGCGAACAGTTTTGACTGGGCTGAGCGGGAACTATGCTTCCGCAGAGGAAGGGGAGCCAGCAGGCCAGAGGTGGATGAACGCAATGCCCTCGTTTGGGTGTAGGGACTGATCAGAGCCTGAAGGTACGGAGGTGCCGTTCCCCTCACTGCTCCATAGGCAAGCACCATGGTCTTGTAACGGATGCGAGCTTCAACTGGAAGCCAGTGGAGTGTGCGGAGGAGGGGGGTAGATGGTGAACATAAAATTATCTGGCAATAGCTCTGGTGGACATTCCTGTAGTCAGCATGCCAATTGCACGCTCCCTCAACTTGAGACATCTGTGGCATTGTGTTGTGTGACAAAACTGCATAATTTAGTGGCCTTTTATTGTCCCCAGCACAAGGTCCACGTGTGTAATGATCACACTGTTTAATCAGCTTCTTGATATGCCACACCTGTCAGGTGGATAGATTATCTTGGCAAAGGAGAAATGTTCACTAACAGGGATGTAAACAAATGTATGCTTTTTATGCGTATGGGATCTTTTATTTCAGCTCATGAAACATGGGACCAACACTTTACATGTTGTGTTTATATTTTTGTACATTCAGCCGTGGTCAGACTTTTCCTTGAGCGGGTAGCCGGGGGGCCGGAACATAGTTATAAATAATTTGTATCCCAAACAGATATAGTATTTGACAAAAGCAGAGTAATTTCAAACCTTGATTACGTTGGGATACGATCACATATGCCTCTATTTATGTGTGGGAATACTTGAACAGATTTCCTAAATTTTAAAATCAATTTGAGCACATTTCCTGGTGATTTTTTACAGTCTTATGTCCAACAACAACAATTACTAAAACTGTAAGTCGCTCTGGATAAGAGCGTCTGCTAAATGACTAAAATGTAAATGTAATAAAACTTGGGGGGCCAAATGAAATCACAGGCGGGCCGCCCACTGATGCTGTCCCTGTGGTGTTTTGTCCCAGTGACCACTCCAGCCCCAGCCTGCATGAGATGGGTCACTTCGTCATCCCAGCCACCTGTGAGCCCAGCAGACTACAGGTTTTCCTCCAGAGCATGGCCTGGGAGGCCCGACAACGAATGAAACACCGGAACCAGTGAGTGTCCCTGTCAACCTCGTCTTCCTACCCTCCTACTACTGTGTGTGGCTGTGCGTGCTCTGTCTGTGTGTGTGGCTGTGCGTGCTCTGTCTGTGTGTGTGGCCCTGACCTATGTCTGTCCCCCAGGCTGCAGGCAGAGGAGGAGGAGGTACTGCTCCACTGCCTGGAGAGTCTGGCCCTGAGGAGTCTGTCCAAGGAGCCCAGCGTCAGACACACCCAGATGATCCCCTGCTGCAGGCGGCTGCTGGAGGAACGCTCCCCCCTGATGGAGGGCCTCCGGGTGGAGGTCTCCCACTTCTACTCTGTCATGCAACCCCTGGAGGTCTCTTTTACATCCTGGGACTGGAAGGCTGAGGGGACAGGTCAGGGGACATGCTGCAGCACACCTGGTTGAACCAGACTGAATGCTGTGTTCACCATGTCTACCATCAGACTACGCTGCAGCTGCCACACAGAGAAACAAACCAACCGACTCTCGCAAGGTCAATCACTTTATACTTCTACTGGAGAGGACAGACAAACAGACAGATACTATTTTCATGCTGAACCTGGGCCCGGTTTCCCAAAAGCATCTTAAGGCTAAGTTCATAGTTATAACCTTCGTAGGAGCATTGTTCAATCTCTGAACTGTTTCTCAAAACCATCGCTACTAAAGTTGCACTTGAAAATTGTCATTATTTACTGACTGCCTCAGATCACTCCTAGAACAGCTAAGAGATGCGTTTTTCCCCCTACGGGTCACTTTATACACAGAAGATCTTTGCTAAACATAGAATCAAGATTCTTATCTGTCTCTCTGTGACCACCGCTAACTTCACAAAGATGTTGACTACAAATATAAAGTTGCCAATGTCTTTGCAATCGTTAGAAAAAAGAAAAGGATAAAAATATGCTTAAAATTAAAACCGAGATGACTGCATTAAAATATAAATAGCCTACCTACCTACAGTATAGACTACGTAGGCCTATATTTCAGTTAGTTTTATTTAGCTATTTGGCTACGATCTGTAATTTCTGCCTCAATATATTTCATGATATATTGGGGCGGCAGGTAGCTTAGTGTTTAAGAGCGTTGATAGGTGAAAAATCTGTCGATGTGCCCTTGAGCAAGGCACTTAACCCTAATTGCTCCTGTAAGTCGCTCTGGATAAGACCGTCTGCTAAATGACAAAAAAAAAAAAAAAAAATGAATATGATGTGTACACTAACGGGTGATCAATGTGTAAAATCTTGATTTATTTTATTTATTTATTTTATAGGGTATGCATTAGAATAAGCCCCCTCAATATTTGCAGCCATAGGTGATATCTCTCTAGGAGCTGATCCGTCGTCAGTATTATGGAATAATTCTAATGTTAAGGTAAGATTTTAATGGAGATAGCTGATCCGAGAGCAGTGCTCAGTTTCTTTCAATCCTGACACATGCCTCAACGACGCACTCTCTCTGCGTGGTGTTTTGGGAAAGATGCATCGTTAAAACACTCGCAAGCCTAAGTTCCATCGCTATCGGGAAACCAGGCCCAGGACTGTGCTGGCTTGCATATGTGCTTTTCACAATGTCCTTTCCAGCACGGTTCCAGAAACTATGGTGGGTAACCAGGCTAGCGCAGTAAAGCTCAGATTGGCTTGGCTCGGCTCAGTAGCGTGAAAAGGTCAGCCAGAGCAGGCTGGTGCAATAGAGTTAGCGTGGAACCCCGTATTATCGGCATACTCAACAGCGTTTAAGAAATCTATTACCTTCAACAGTGTTATCTTGTGATCAAGCCATCAAAGTTTTAGTCGCAAAACATATGGTTATTTTCCAATCCATTTAAATGTTGAACTCGAGGTGATTTAGTCCTCCAACCGCTAGAGAGTGTCCGAAGTTAGGGGGTGTCTGATGTTGGGGGGGAAATTAGCTAGCTTGAAGTCAGTGTTCAGTGAAGAAACCAACACAGAGTAATAGTATTTTTATTTGTATTATGACGTGTATGAGGGAAGAGAATAAGATGATGTTAATGTAACACTTTTTATTGATTGTGTTATTTTAATGAACATTTTGTGGAGTATTATTTCCGAGACAATCTACGAAGACAAATTTAACACGTATTCAAATGTGTTACACTTCACTTTAAACTGTACAGAAACACACTTTGCTATCACAAAAGAAAGTGCAAAAAAAATAAACGCCTCAATATTAGTGTCTCATACGATGATCAAACGGAACACATCATATACGGCTGCAGTGTTTAAACTCTCCACTAGATGGAGCCCTTTCACTAAACTCAATATCGGGTTCATTGGTTTTTGTAATGATGTGTTCTTCCAAGTGAGATTTGATGATCTGGTGTTCCTCAGAGAAGGATTGCTGATTTAGGATCAGTTTAGCCTTTTAGATCACAATAAAAAACATTACATGGACAGGGGGGACCTGATGTTTGATACATACAGTAGACCACTGACCAGAAACTGTATTTGTATTTTTGTATTTAATAAGGATCCCCATTAGCTGCTACCAAGGCAGCAGCTACTCTTCCTGGGGTCAGCAACATTAAGGCAGTTATATACCATTTAAAATATTACATTACATGACATTACTGTAGGTTGACCTTGACTGTGAAATGAACAACAGCTATTAGAAGAACTATGGTACTGGAAGTGGAGTTGACTGCCCTGATGCAGCTCGGGCGACGCGACAGTCAAATGGAATGGAGACTTTATACTGTAAGATCAAGTAATACTAACTGTATTTTGCATCAGTTACCTGACCAGTTAGAATACTTGTTAATGTAATGTCGAGAGACAGCTGGGAACAATAATGATTAATATGTTTGTTTTAACCTCTTGTTAACTTAACACAAAACCACAGAATAAAGCGCTGCTAAAATAAAGCAAGTGATTTCAAGCGTTGGGAGAAAATAGGACATTTATTTAGTCAAATATAATTTTTTGTCTGCTAAATGACATGTTATTACTATTGCTCGATTGATTAACACTATTTTCAGCATTCTTGTTTGTTTTCCCTTGTCCCTCAAAGTGTATGTTGTAACTTGTTGCAGAGCTGACTGACTCGACCCCGAATCGGCTCTGTGCTGAACGGTTGTCGAAACCCAATTTGATCCAAACACACCCATTCATAAACTCTACACGAACATGTGGATGTCTCTCTCACTCTCCCTGAGTGATAAATGTTTGTTGAATTGGACTATTGGAGTCCCTTCCTCCTCTGTATACTAAGCCAAAACCATATACACTGAACAAAAATATAAACGCAACATGTAAAGTGTTGGTTTCATGAGCTGAAATAAAAGATCCCATATGCACAAAAAGCTTATTTCGCTCAAATTTTGTGAACAATTTTGTTTACATCCCTGTTAGTGAGCATTTCTCCTTTGCCAAGATAATCCATCCACCTGACAGGTGTGGCATATCAAGAGGCACGATCATTACACAGGTTCACCTTGTGCTGGGGACAATAAAAGGCCACTCTAAAATGTGCAGTTTTGTCACACAACACAATGCCAAAGATGTCTCAAGTTCTGAGGGAGCGTGCAATTGGCATGCTGACTGCAGGAATGTCCACCAGAGCTGTTGCCAGAGAATTGAATATTAATTTCTCTACCATAAGCCGCCTCCAATGTCATTTTAGAGAATTTAGCCATTTTCCAGCGCCTAGATTCAGGGACCGTCAAAAGTAGTGCACTATCGAGGGAATAGGGTGCCAATTGGGACGTACCCTGAGGCAGGGGGGGATGGATATTATCACAGAGTAAATCCCTGTTTTTTAGGAGAGATTAATAGACAGGGGAGGTTCTGTCCCACCTGGCATGGGGTTGGCCTTTGAGCAGTGTTCGTTTTAGTCTTCCTGCCCCTTCATTGTGCCGGATATGGGTTTGGTTGGTTTATGGCAAGCTGATCCTGATCAGCCACTTCCTCCTAGTTAGAGAGGAACCCCCTCTGAGTTTGAGTGTGTTGCCATAAAGCCATGGAGATTATGACGCTAAATCAGACTGTTCTAAAACAAGAAAGCCTTTAATGATTGATACCTGAGCTCCCACTGTTGTTAGCATACCTCCCCTGCTCTAATGTAGTCTGGGTACCAGTCATTATAGCTAACATTCCACTCCTTGCCACTCCTGTCTTTGGCAAATGACAGGAGTGGCAAGGAGTCGAATGTAATAACTGAACAGAGACAGCAACTAGGCTAGCTCTAACTCACTGTTATTACCATACCTCCACTGCTCTAATGCATTTTCACAGAGTTGGGAGGGGAGCGTTCACTATCAATTACCCCATTTGATCATGACAAGAGGCGGTGACCTGACCAGCGTTTGGCCCTCTTGTGACTGTGGGAAAGGTTTCAATCAAGTGCAAGAAAGTTGGCCGTTATTCTGTAAAATAACAAGGGCCATGAATATCTTACATGTCAAATGAAAAGTAAGGGGTAGACAAAAATGCTACCTTTCCTCTTATTTAGGTCGCTGGGCAAATAACTTGAATGTCCCTGCCTCCTTCAAAGTAGATCATCTTGTTGGTTCTGAATGGAATGTTTCTGATCACTCTATTGTAGTCTCTTTCCCAGTGTCCTTTTGCTTCCTTTTGGAACCAGAAAATACACTGCTCAAAAAAATAAAGACACTTAAACAACACAATGTAACTCCAAGTCAATCACACTTCTGTGAAATCAAACTGTCCACTTAGGAAGCAACACTGATTGACAATACATTTCACATGCTGTTGTGCAAATGGAATAGACAACAGGTGGAAATTATAGGCAATTAGCAAGACACCCCCAATAAAGGACTGGTTTTGCAGGTGGTGACCACAGACCACTTCTCAGTTCCTATGCTTCCTGGCTGATGTTTTGGTCACTTTTGAATGCTGGCAGTGCTTTCACTCTAGTGGTAGCATGAGACGGAGTCTACAACCCACACAAGTGGCTCAGGTAGTGCAGCTCATCCAGGATGGCACATCAATGTGAGCTGTGGCAAGGTTTGCTGTGTCTGTCAGCGTAGTGTCCAGAGCATGGAGGCGCTACCAGGAGACAGGCCAGTACATCAGGAGACGTGGAGGAGGCCGTAGGAGGGCAACAACCCAGCAGCAGGACTGCTACCTCCGCCTTTGTGCAAGGAGGAGCAGGAGGAGCACTGCCAGAGCCCTGCAAAATGACCTCCAGCAGGCCACAAATGGGCATGTGTCTGCTCAAATGGTCAGAAACAGACTCCATGAGGGTGGTATGAGGGCCCGACGTCCACAGGTGGGGGTTGTGCTTACAGCCCAACACCGTGCAGGACGTTTGGCATTTGCCAGAGAACACCAAGATTGGCAAATTCGCCACTGGCGCCCTGTGCTCTTCACAGATGAAAGCAGGTTCACACTGAACACATGTGACAGACGTGACAGAGTCTGGAGACGCCGTGGAGAACGTTCTGCTGCCTGCAACATCCTCCAGCATGACCGGTTTGGCGGTGGGTCAGTCATGGTGTGGGGTGGCATTTCTTTGGGGGGCCGCACAGCCCTCCATGTGCTCGCCAGAGGTAGCCTGACTGCCATTAGGTACCGAGATGAGATCCTCAGACCCCTTGTGAGACCATATGCTGGTGCGGTTGGCCCTGGGTTCCTCCTAATGCAAGACAATGCTAGACCTCATGTGGCTGGAGTGTGTCAGCAGTTCCTGCAAGAGGAAGGCATTGATGCTATGGACTGGCCCGCCCGTTCCCCAGACCTGAATCCAATTGAGCACATCTGGGACATCATGTCTCGCTCCATCCACCAATGCCACGTTGCACCACAGACTGTCCAGGAGTTGGCGGATGCTTTAGTCCAGGTCTGGGAGGAGATCCCTCAGGAGACCACCCGCCACCTCATCAGGAGCATGCCCAGGCGTTGTAGGGAGGTCATACAGGCACGTGGAGGCCACACACACTACTGAGCCTCATTTTGACTTGTTTTAAGGACATTACATCAAAGTTGGATCAGCCTGTAGTGTGGTTTTCCACTTTAATTTTGAGGGTGACTCCAAATCCAGACCTCCATGGGTTGATCAATTTGATTTCCATTGATAATTTTTGTGTGATTTTGTTGTCAGCACATTCAACTATGTAAAGAAAAAAGTATTTCATAAGATTATTTCATTCATTCAGATCTAGGATGTGTTATTTTAGTGTTCCCTTTATTTTTTTGAGCAGTGTATATCCTGGCATTGTGATAATGTTGCCCCCTGCCTCCTACTTTGAAGGAGGCAGGGACATTCAAGTTATTTGCCCAGCAACCTAAATAAAGAGGAAATGTAGCATTTTTAGCCACCCATGACTTTTCATTTGACATTCAAGATATTGATTGGGGCTTGGTGGAGTATTACTGGTGTTCAAGTGACTCCCATGTTTTATTGGTTCTCCCAGTCTTTCAATTAGTTTTATTTGCAAAGTTTAATATGACACAAGGGAGGGAGACATCCATGTCAATACGCTGGCTGACCCATCCATCAACACAGATGCAGTGGACATGGTAAAGGTGTGAGACTTGATTAATATGTTGGGTTCAGGTCCCGCTGGTTACACACACGACCACATTACTTTTGGCCATTTCCAACATAGACTATTCCTGACTCTTATTTTTTTAAATACTTTTTTCACACTTTTTGTTGATATCCAATTGGTAGTTACAGTCTTGTCCCTTCGCTGCAACTCCCCTACGGACTCGGGAGAGGTGAAGGTCGAGAGCCATGCGTCCTCCGAAACATGACCCTGCCAAGCCGCACTGCTTCTTGACACTGCTCGCTTAACCCAGAAGCCAGCCGCACCAATGTGTCGGAGGAAACACTGTCCAGCTGGCGACCGAGGTCAGCTTGCAGGCACCCGGCCCCCCATCGCTAGTGACGGCTCAAGTACTGCGCTGCGCCACTCGGGAGGCCCTCTGACTCTTTCTTTTCATATTTCCCCAGCCCTAGTAGCCTACACTCACTCCTGTGTTTTTCCTCTGAGCAGGATTGGGTGGGGCCAGCTCCTAATCCAGGACTGGAGAATGGGGTCAAAAGGTTCCCTTTAGAGCTCTGTCACTCAGGCTGGCATCCCACTGCTTTAATGGACCGTTAACATGTGGAGGATAAACCTCACTGAGGTTCCCCTGCCCTGCCCTGCCGTGTGTGTGTGTGTGTGTGTGTGTGTGTGTGTGTGTGTGTGTGTGTGTGTGTGTGTGTGTGTGTGTGTGTGTGTGTGGTGTGGGTGTGGGTGTGGGTGTGGGTGTGGGCGCGCAATTCCAGGAGAGACTGAACCATTAGCACAACATCAATGGCATGGCATTCACAGAGGCATGGATGAGTAAGTATTGCTTTTCAGTCTGAGACAGGATGAATGGATACGATCATGATCAGACATTTATTTGTTCACATTCAAAGTAGAGTTGTTTGATAAAACGTTAGTATTAGGCTACTGCAATTTAAATAAACATAATTTAGTTTTTAGCTTTTTTTAAATACACAAGCCAGAGAGAAAGTTTGATTTAGTTTGCCTGGTACAATGGAACCAATGGAATATTCTCAAAAGTGTCAAATCAAACTAAAATTAAAGCCACAGTCTATACTTTTTCCATTAAATTAAAATATTGAAATAGAGTCCTTGTTTTTGCACAATTGCTCTTTGAGGTCTACTCCATGACATAATGCATATATATTGTAACATTTCTGATTAAAATGTTACTGTTAAAATTGCATGAATAGGGCGACACGCTAGTATGTAACCACCGGATAACAGCCCAGCCCCCTATCCAACAACAGCCCAGCCCTATCCAACAACCTCCCCGAGTCACCTTCCATGTGATGAGGCGGAAGTATGCTCAGGAGTAGAAACACGAGAAACTCACGCCTTGCAACTTACATGGCACATAATACACATATATAGTAAAACCTACGTTGTACGTCTTGAGATAACGTATGGTTCAACATGCGTGGAAGCGTGCACAAGGACACGGGCGCAAATGAACACATTCCATGGAACGCTTCACGGCGCCGGACGAATGGATTAATTCTGCGCTGGCGGATGGTCAAGGGAAGCCAGTAGAAAACGCTGTACATTTGATCTCAAGAAAGTGCAGCCTTTTATTATGCGCAACGAATGCATCGCAGAGAGCATTTCGTTCAGAGAAGGTATCATAGAGTAGCAAATCATTTTTGGGAGACTGTACGACAACTGTTAGGCTATTCGATCTTATGCGCGCAAGTATCGAGCTAACTTTCTACATCAAATGGAATCGTTATTTAATTGCCTTCGACTGACTCTGTCTCTGTTTGATGCGCATGGTTGGCTACATTTGAAAGAGTTCTGATGGTGGATTAGAATAATTGGACGGACACTTACTGTTAAAACACGTTTGTGCGTAATTGAACAGAGGAAGTGATAACGAAAACAGATAGTGGCGGTTCTCTGCTTGGGGAAAATCGGAGCCGGGGACTTGCCGAGGATTTCATGTTTGCCACAATATTGGTTTATTCCCCGCAACATTGAAGTAAACAAGAACATACAACTTTAATATTAAGTTATAATTACTCTCAAATTTCAATACTCAAAACGCGTAAAATGTGAATTATGTATGCAAATAAGGAAGACCTGAAGTTTTCTATTCCAAAGAGCTTTCATTGACGTTGACTGCCATGCTAATTTCCTTCAAACGCACGTCCTTCACGTGCAGACCTATTTAATCAGTTACAAATGTTATTTGGTGGCAGTGAGTGGATAACATTTTACACAATAGGAGCAACATCGAATTGAAACATTGAATCTAGTCCATCGGCACTGCATCTATTTACAAGGGAAACCATAGGCTATGTCTAAATGCGCGTTTAAAGACCCTTATTCCAAAGCAGTCGTGCAAATGGCTTCATTCCCTGACTTGAAGACATGTCCCCTATGCAAAGAACTGTGCTGCTCCTCTGCTCCGCTCTCCTCCAACTCGTCTACCTCCTCGTCCTCGTCTCATGCCTCAACTAGCTCATCTACCTCATCCTCCAGAAGGCTCCACGTCCTCCCCTGCCTCCATGCCTTCTGCAGGCAGTGTCTGGAGGGCCAGCGGAACCCCGGAGACCCCTTGAAACTCCGGTGCCCGACATGTGACCAAAAGGTTCTAATGCCCGAATCAGGAGTAGACACCTTGCCCTCGTCAAACTTTTTATTTAGCAACCTGTTGGATGCCATGGTAAATTTGTCTGAGGAGCAAATTAACAATACTGTTAGCAGCAGCAGGGGCAACAACTTGTCTCACAGACACAGCAGAAAGCCCCTGTGCAGCTCTTGCGACGAGGGCAACCCCGCTACCTCTCACTGCCGAGACTGCCAGGAGTACCTTTGTAACAACTGTGTACAGGCACACCAAAGGGTCCGGCTTACCAAAGACCATTTAATTGATAGACTAGTGGAGAGTCTGTTTCACCAGCACCTGGGGAACCTAACCAACAACTCTAACAACACTTCTACTGCCACTCTGAGCCAGTCCTCCTTCCAGTCGAGCTACTCTCTGCTGCCTGTCTTTCAGGACAAGCTGAGTTTCTGCCAGCAGCATGACAATGCGGTAAGTTTGTCCATCTGAGTCTAACAGCAGTAATGTTGTTTAATTTCATCATCAGATAGAGTAGAGGATATTGGAGGATGGGGCTGTCTGGCCCACCACCTCTTCAAAGCCTAATGTGGGTTTGGGTGTTATTGGACAAACTCAAATGGGATCTACCATTTGGGCTTGACAGTCCATAGCAATATCACAGTTTCATAACACCAATTTCACAGTCTCCGTCTCATTACACCAAAGTCATGGATAAATAATATATTATATAAATGTACATTTGGAGAGTTTTTGGAGCAGTGTCTCTGCTGGGGTGTACTTGGACTAAGCAGCAGTGCAGTCCCTCACTCCTGTCCATTGTCTCACGTCACTAGACGTCACGCAGTTGCCAGGAGCCAATGCAGACGTGAGACAATGCACTCCTGTCCTGACTCCGGTGCAGACAGTGTGTGGTGTGAAAGTGTAAGTGTGCAGGCTCCCAACAGAGAAACACACAGGAAGCCTTTACTCAGTGGAAGGCCAGTCGGAATGCCATGACATCATGACGTTAGTCTTCAGCAGAGCAGTCGTCTGGGAGACATGCTGATGATGTGACTCTATTTTTTCACCCTATTTTCTACCAATTCTCTCTACAGTCTCTCCACAGTCTCTGGTGAGAACGTTGAACGTTACAGAGAATGTTGTAGCACCAGGTCAGTGAGATGGTTGAACATTCCTGCCCTGTAGTGGGGCAAAGCGAAAGGAAATCCAGCATCTGAATAGCCTTCACAACAAGGAGGTTGGGTTAAAGTTGGCCACCTCCGACATAGTGTGCATCCCAAATGGCACCCTATTCCCTAAATAGTACACTACTTTTGACCAGGGCACATAGGGGGGACCTAGTTTTAGTTAAAACATTTTGATTTCCCCCCGCCAGACTTTGACTAGAAACTCAACTCACTACGATACCTTATGTAACTTATTGTCAGCCAGAGAGAGAGGGGTTCCTTTCCTCCTATGGTAGGACCAGACCTTCATCAGGAATGTGGAACGGTCTTCGCTAGGGCTGAGGAGGGAGGCCTGACTGGCAGCATTACCAATAGACTTCTTATGTAACATAATTAGAAGCCAGCCAGAGAAACTGTAGATCTGTTGTTATTTTTATTCCCATGGAAAGTTCTCTCTCTAATGCATCTCTATTCCTCCAAGTTCAGGTGGTTTTTGAAGTTGGATGAACATCGCAGATGTAGACCATATTGATTAGTTTTAGACCAAACCTTTAATATAGTTTAAAGTTATACTGTAGGCTACACATGCACAAACATTGCATTGGCAGGATTCAGCTCTTTTATGAAAGGAATTGTAAATATTTTCTCCCCATGACTGTAAATCTCGGTGTTGAAGAGGCTTTGAAAATAGTTTTAACATTACAGAGTGGACGGTTGGTTTCCCTGCTAGTCCAGACATCAGCAGACATGGCATTAACAATGGGGCCCAGCCTTCTCATTGGGAGTATGAAAACAATGTCTAGTCAAAATAACTCTGTGAATGCATCCCAAATTGCACCCTATTCCCTATATAGTGCACTACTTTTGACTTGATCCCTAAGGTAAAGTAGTGCACTACAAAGGGAATAGGGTGCCATTTGGGACTCGATGTTGCCATAAAACAGGCAGGCTGCGTGGCCGGCGAGTCAGTGGAACATATGTCTGAACAGTTAACACTGTTATATGAAGAAGACAGGTGGAGCAGTCAGTCCACCAGTCCAGTCCAGGGAAATAAAGAAAGCAGTTGGAACCGTCTGCAGATTGTGTTTCTGATGAACAGTGGAAAGTAGAAGGGTGATTCACTCAGCGTGTGAGTCACATTTTTTCATCTGCTGAGTCCAGATTTTTGTACAGCTGGAATATCACCATTGTTTGAAACAGAATGGGTCTACACAAAATCCCTGCTGTGTGGAAGTGTTGGGCACACCTATCCGTGTGCTTGTCAAAGGGAGATGTGTCCATGAATGTATTTTTGTTTTGACTGCCAGGTATCGGTTTTGGTTCTGGAACTTCCGGGTTCTGGAGTGGACATTCCGTTTGGACACTTCCCTTTAGTTGGGTAGTTCCTTCAGACTCTTCCATGAACCAGGGGGCTCCTGTGGGTGTGTGTGTGGGAGGGGGCTGTAGGGTAGTTCAGCAGACGCAGGTCTGGCTGCCCCCCCCCCCCCCCCCCCCCCCCCCCCACCCAACACACACACACGGCACACATGGAAGCTCTTTCATCATTTTATATACAAGTAACGTCTGGCATGGCATCAAAGCAGTCCTCCCTCTCTCTCTCTGGGATTGGATGGAAGCCCTATTCCTAGACAGCGATGGGCTCTGAAATGTCTCATGTGTTTCTGGCTCATGGTCAGTCCATGAGGAGGCACAGTTCTTATTAGGGTTCTGAAATTATAGGAACTTCCCAAAAAACTTTTCCAGAAATCCTGGTTGGAAGATCACTGGAATCTGGATGGAATAGGTAGAACATGTAGGAACGCTCCAACCGGGATTGTAGAAAAAAACCTGGGAGTTTTGGTGAGTGTATCAGAACTGGAAGTCATCTATCTGCACACAGAAAGACTTGGCATATGCTTGTAGTGTTCTATTGCTGAGGCTGAGCCGTAGAGATCAAGTCATGCATGTTACTGGAAGGACGCACAAACCAACACTGCTGGGCATTTTTTTGAGTGATACACACTCCGTCATGGTGCTCTGAACGCATTCTCTCTTTCTCCCCTCTTACACACA
The DNA here is from genome assembly GCF_964263955.1 of Coregonus lavaretus. Classification (NCBI taxonomy): domain Eukaryota; kingdom Metazoa; phylum Chordata; class Actinopteri; order Salmoniformes; family Salmonidae; genus Coregonus; species Coregonus lavaretus. Next base: position 46,931,904 of record NC_139990.1, on the reverse strand, counting down.
CACACACACACTCTCTGCCGGGGCCGAGCTGATATTGTTTGTCTTCTCGTAAGCAGCCAATGAGGTCACCCCATTTGTCTTGATACGGTGGTCGTGCACACTGTTTTCAGTGTGTGTGTGTGTGTGTACAGCTCTTAGCATTCTAGGCCACGTGTGACTTCTGTGAAACAGGATTAGCACGGAAAGGGCAACACCGGGTTGTGTTGATCTGTACGGTCCACGCTCTGTGTGTGTGTTTTACATCAGCCCCGTGTGGGAATTCTGGCATTTTTACAATATTCTCTCTCTCTTCCCATGGATCTACAGGCTAGCGAGGAAACAACAATTTAGTTGATTTTACTGTCTGAGATTCCGATGAATCATAATTCCAGATGTTTTCTGATTTAGATGTTTTTGAAGTCCACCATTCCAGGAATGGTTTGAGTCCCTTTTTTATTTATTTATTTATTTACTTCAGACACATTAAATACCATAATATGGACTGGAAAGTGATAACAGCTCTGTCCAGTTCCACAGAAGTTCCAGTGCATCCTGACTTTGGTTCCTTTTACCCCAGCTTTGGGTCACCTTTGGCCACTTCTGTTGGCAGTTTGGTGTTTAAAGGCCTCTATTCCTCCCCTCTCCCTCTGATGCTGATAGATACAGGATCACAACCTCTGGTAGGGTAACACAACACTAGGACTGTAACGGTCATGGAATTTTGGATGATTGTAATTGGCTAGCCAAATGATCACGGTCACTGTAATAACCATTTGAATAACAAAGATTTATTATTATTATTAGTAGTAGTTTTTTGGCTGAGGTTTTCTGCTCTCCTCTCTACTGGCAGTCATGGGGAATAGGGTGCCATTTGGGACGCATGTGCTATGTTTAGTGAAGTTACATCATACTATGTTTCCAGCAGTATTATGCCGTGTGTTCCGAGGAGATGCCTAATCCTAGAGTACACCTCTTCCTGGCACTGGGGAACTGTATCTGTCATTAAAATGCCAACCCAAACCATCAACTTCAGTATCATGCGTGGAACTCCACATACAGTATAAACCCAGGACAATTTGCGCTAATGCGTGAATGACGCTAGAGCCATTTGAGCTGGTGGGGTGGAACGGAAGTGGCGGGAGGGAGGGAGGGGCTCATACCAAGATGACGTCACTAGTAGGCATTTAGTACGATATATCGACCTTCATATCGGTATCGGACGATAATGGCTAAAAAGATACCAGTATTTTGGGCCAATATTTAACCATGTAGCCTGCATGGAATAAACTAAATCAACCTGTTTTAGTTTTAGGCTTATTTTAATCGTATTTTTTCTTAAACACAGTTACACACACACACACACACACACACACACACACACACTAGGATAAGGGGATTATTTCTGTGCCAGAGGCATGGGACAGGTACTACATAACATCAGTGAGTGAGTGATTGCATATTGGTCAGTCAGATGAATATCACCTTAGACAGCACAACCTAGTGGTCCCCTAGTGGTCCGAGGAAAAAATGTTTTGTGTGGCCGAACAGCCGAAAGAACCCTTACCAAAGTCCAAAACGTAGTGTTGAAGGCTGTGTTAGAGGCATTAGTCACCACTGATGGATTGGCCTGTGTGGTGGGGAGAGGAAAGCACCTCCAAACTCCTTCATTTGGTCATTTCATTGAGATTAATCTGCCTCAGTGATTACTGTCGGATAGATCTGTTGACATTTTCAAATTGCTCACTGGGAAGAGCGAAGGGGCCAATGGGTGAGCTATGTACCCCGGCCCATGCTGAGTGATCCATCATTTTATGAGGGCTTTGTGGTTCTGAGTGGACTACACAAACTCGCTCTCATACTGAATCTCCAGAACGAACTCAAGAGTATCCAGTCTAAATTAACTCTCATTGTGAAAACACTCTGACAACTTCACCTCTGCATTAAGCCTTAGTATCGTCAGAGAAGTATGTCCCCACACCAAGTTCTGGATACGTGCCACGCATCCATGCACTTTAGTGCTAATACATAGGCACATATCTAAGATAAACGTGTCTTTAGGGGCTCTGTATTGTAAATATTGATGTTCTTGGCAACTGACCAATGTAATTGTTTATTGGCCTATATTATGTGGTGATTTGGCCTGCATCATTCTCCATCCAACCCTGTACGCTCTACCCTTTCACTCCTGCTTCCCCTCTTCCTGTACGCTCTACCCTTTCACTCCTGCTTCCCCTCTTCCTGTACGCTCTACCCTTTCACTCCTGCCTCCCCTCTTCCTGTACGCTCTACCCTTTCACTCCTGCCTCCCCTCTTTCTTTCGTTCTTCCCCTCACTCTTTCTTTCACTCTGCTTTAGACAGGACTGTGTCCAAAACACTGAGTATGTGATGCCGTACAGTACATCGTTGTGCAGACTGAGGCAGAGCCGTAGCTTAATGTCATTGTTACTATTATTAAATCGTCAGGACCCGACAGTCAACATGTTAGATACTGTACAGAATGTAACAATAAAACTTTGTCTGCGGTTGGTTGTTGCTGTATGTGAGAGGATGACTGTTCTGTTGCTGACTGTGTGCTTCTGTGTCTGTCCCTCTGCAGGTTCTGTATTTCTTCTGTGACACGTGCTCTGTGCCCGTCTGTGGGGAGGGCAGTGCGAGTTGTCACTCAGGCCACAGCCTCCGCTACCTCCAGGATTCCCTGCAGGACTCCAGGACCCTCACCATCCAGCTGCTGGCAGATGCCCGGCAGGGCAGGCACACTGTACAGGTAGGTAATGGGATGCAGGGTAGGCACACTGTACAGGTGGGTAATGGGACGCATCTCTGACCATCCGAGAAATCCGTCTCTCAACTGCCACTGGGTTTTAGTATGGTGTTGGCAACACTGGGTTTGTGGGTTTGATCCTGGTCTCTGTCCCTTTAGATAGAGGTGTCTCTAAATGAGGATATAATGACCTTGTTTTCATCCTTGTGATCAGAAGATATATAGGGGGATATACAGCAGGGACACTTTACGTTGGTGTGTGTGGACCACTAGGCACTATAGGGGGATAAACAGCAGGGACACTCTACGTTGGTGTATGTGTGGGCCACTAGGCACTATAGGGGGATAAACAGCAGGGACACTCTACGTTGGTGTATGTGTGGGCCACTAGGCACTATAGGGGGATATACAGCAGGGACACTCTACGTTGGTGTGTGTGTGGGCCACTAGGCACTATAGGGGGATAAACAGCAGGGACACTCTACGTTGGTTTATGTGTGGGCCACTAGGCACTATAGGGGGATATACAGCAGGGACACTCTACGTTGGTGTGTATGTGGGCCACTAGGCACTATAGGGGGATATACAGCAGAGACACTCTATGTTGGTGTGTGTGTGGGCCACTAGGCACTATAGGGAGATAAACAGCAGGGACACTCTACGTTGGTGTATGTGTGGGCCACTAGGCACTATAGGGGGATAAACAGCAGGGACACTCTACGTTGGTGTGTGTGTGGGCCACTAGGCACTATAGGAGGATAAACAGCAGGGACATTCTATGTTGGTGTGTGTGTGGGCCACTAGGCACTATAGGGGGATAAACAGCAGGGACACTCTACGTTGGTTTATGTGTGGGCCACTAGGCACTATAGGGGGATGAACAGCAGGGACACTACGTTGGTGTATGTGTGGGCCACTAGGCACTATAGGAGGATAAACAGCAGGGACATTCTACGTTGGTGTGTGTGTGGGCCACTAGGCACTATAGGGGGATATACAGCAGGGACACTACGTTGGTGTATGTGTGGGCCACTAGGCACTATAGGAGGATAAACAGCAGGGACATTCTACGTTGGTGTGTATGTAGGCCACTAGGCACTTTAGGGGTATAAACAGCAGGGACACTCTACGTTGTTGTGTGTGTGGGTCACTAGGCACTATAGGGGGATATAGAGCAGGGACACTCTGTTGGTGTATGTGTGGGCCACTAGGCACTATAGGAGGATATACAGCAGGGACACTCTACGTTGGTGTATGTGTGGGCCACTAGGCACTATAGGAGGATAAACAGCAGGGACATTCTACGTTGGTGTGTGTGTGTGGGCCACTAGGCACTATAGGAGGATATACAGCAGGGACACTCTACGTTGGTGTGTATGTAGGCCACTAGGCACTTTAGGGGTATAAACAGCAGGGACACTCTACGTTGTTGTGTGTGTGGGTCACTAGGCACTATAGGGGGATATAGAGCAGGGACACTCTACGTTGGTGTGTGTGTGGGCCACTAGGCACTATAGGGGGATATACAGCAGGGACACTCTACATTGGTGTATGTGGGCCACTAGGCACTATAGGAGGATATACAGCAGGGACACTCTACATTGGTGTGTGTGTGGGCCACTAGGCACTATAGGGGGATAAACAGCAGGGACACTCTACGTTGGTGTATGTGGGCCACTAGGCACTATAGGGGGATATACAGCAGGGACACTCTACGTTGGTGTGTGTGTGGGCCACTAGGCACTTTAGGGGGATAAACAGCAGGGACACTCTACGTTGGTGTGTGTGTGTGGGCCACTAGGCACTATAGGGGGATATACAGCAGGGACACTCTACGTTGGTGTATGTGTGGGCCACTAAGCAGCTCTGTCAGTTTGTATTCAGAGACTTGACGGCATCAGGAGCAGAATGGATCATTAGTGTCCTCTATATCAATACAGCCTCATAGGGAGAGGAGAGCGGGAGGTTAGGAGAGGGAGGAGAGGAGAGAGGGAGGGTAGGAGAGGAGAGAGGTAGGAGAGGGAGGGTAGGCGAGAGAGGGAGGGAGGGAGGGAAGGAGAGAGGGGGGAGGAGGGGGGAGGAGGAGGGAGGGGGGAGGAGGTAGAGAGGGAGGAGAGGAGAGAGGGAGAGAGAGAGGGAGAGAGAGAGGGAGAGAGAGAGGGAGGGTAGGAGTGAGGGTGAGAGAGGGAGGGTAGGAGAGGAGGGAGAAGAGAGAGGGAGAAGAAGGCCATAGTGCCCATTTATAGCCCCCTCTAATAACATGGCTGCGTCCCAAATGGCACCATGTTCCCTACATAGTGCACTACTTTTGACCAGAGCCCTATAAAGGGTATAGGGTGTCACTTGGGATGCAGACAACCACTCAGAACATTAGGCCACTCCTCCTTAGCCGGCTGGCTGGCAGGTGGTGTGTCATCCAGCTGTGAATAGAAAGTGAAGGGTGTTGGGAACGGGATGGCTTTAGAAGGACGACCACAATGGAGAGGAATTCTAGGAAGACGCTTCCTTCCCCCACCCTCTCCCCATACACCCCCCTCCCTCTCCCATATCCCCCAAACCAACTCACTTACATGCCAATGAAATGTGTATGCCCCTCCCCTTTCTCAAAACACAATAGAAAAACACACACCCCCCTTACCCCCTTCAGTCTTGTGATGCTCAGTTGAAGTTGAGGCTCACTTAGCTTGAAGACCTATTTCACCAAATGCTGCTAACTCAATCTAGGGTTTAGGGTTTTTAGCTCCTGTGAAGAGGCTGTGCTATGACTAGGACCAGCCTGATAATCCATTATCTCCTATGAAGAGATCTCATGGGCTGTGTCCCAAATGGCATCCTGTTCCCGATTGTCCCTGGTCAAAAGTAGTGCACTACATAGGAAATAGGTGCAATTTGGGACGCACACATGTTCATGGTCCTCTGTAGCTCAATTGGTAGAGCATGGCGCTTGTAACGCCAGGGTAGTGGGTTCGATCCCCGGGACCACCCATACGTAAAAATGTATGCGCACATGACTGTAAGTCGCTTTGGATAAAAGCGTCTGCTAAATGGCATATTCTATTCTATTCTATTCTATTCATGGGCTTGAATGAAACAAAGCCTGAGCTGTAGAACTCTGTCCTGAAAGGTAGAAGAGCCTTGGCCTAAAGGGTTGCATTAAAACACCATCATCTCATTCGCCTCATGTCTCTCTGTCCACCCCCTTAACCTCTGACCCGGGATTTGTTACCCCCTATAGATGACGTCATTGGTGCTTCCTCTCTGATTGACACCACCACCCTGGTAGTACCCCTCATTCCATTGGTTGAGCTCAGTCCTGCTGAGATGGATCAGGACTGTTGTCAGCTCCAACCTAGTGAGAAGTTAATTTAACCTAGTGAGAAGTTAATTTAACCTAGTGAGAAGTTAATTTAACCTAGTGAGAAGTTAATTGAACCTTTTTTTTATTCTAGTCAGTCACACTATATATCAAGGCAGACGCTTTTATCCCAAGCAACTTAGTCATGAGTGCATACACTGTATTCACTCTCCCAACAGTTAAAGGGCTGTCTGTCTGCTGATAAATCATTTTGGTAGCAGATCTTAACACAGTCTTAACTTAACGTTCTGAGCTTGCGCTCTAACCCCTATATCCACCAGAGGTGCCTATATGGGGTGACTTCATGATGAGGTCCAACTACTGGCTGTAAAACAGCTGCTGTGTTGGCCTGGGGTCAACAGCCTCTCTCCATCAGTAGTACTGGAGCCAGTCTGAGGTATTTCATTCACCTAACCAGCTGGCCTCATACTGAAAGGACTTTGAGAGGTCACTCATCACTTCATCCACTGATATGGAGGAGCGGGGAGTCATTTACACCATAGACTCATGATACCCAGTATGAAAATGTATGCACTCACTAACTGTAAGTTGCTCTGGATAAGAGCATCTGCTAAATTACAAAAAATTAATAAAAAATACTCAGTAGCTTGCTGGTCCCTTGTGCAAAAAGGTTGAGAAACACTGACCTACTGTATCTGTCTGGGAACAATGTGTCACTATTCAAAGATCTTAACCTGTCAAGACTTAACCTGTGAATAATGTGTCAATGAACCATTCAAAGGTCCTATTCAAAGGTCATGCTACATTTTGTTCCCACACTAAAGCCGTTTCTTAATGATTTACCTGCAGCTGAGCATTGAGAAAGCCCAGGCCATCGCCAAGCAGGTGGAACTGAAGGCCATGGTGGTCCAGTCAGAGGTCAAAGCCATCACACAGCGTCATAAGAAGGCCCTGGAGGAACGAGAGTGTGAGCTGCTGTGGAAAGTAAGTTGGTTTTGTGCTAAGTAGTATCATACTGTAGGACCTACAGTACATGTACACAGTACAGTACATTTACACATTTCAGCAGTGTTACAAAACCTTCACCCCTGCCTAACAGGTCTGTGTAACTATCTTTTATTTCTCTCTCTCTCTCTCTCAAGATTGAGAAGATCCATCAGGTGAAAGCCAAGTCCCTCTATCTCCAGTTAGAGAAGCTGCACCAGAACCTGACCAAGCTGGACAGCACCATCGTTACAGTAGCCCAGGTCCTAGAGAAGGGCAGTAGTCTGGACCTGCTGCTGGCCAGAGAGAGCATACTTATCCAGATCACAGAGCTTAAGGCCCTCAGGGAGCTGTTACTACCACAGGACGATGACCGCATCATGTTCACCGCCCCCGACCAGACCCTGCTACTCGCCATCCAGTCCCTGGGTCTGGTCAGCTCTGGGGCCTTCGCCCCCCTCACCAAGGCCCAGGGAGAGGGGCTTTGTCGGGGCTTGCAGGGTAAGCAGGCCTCCTTCACTGTGGTGGGGTATGATCATGATGGAGAGCCCAGGCAGTCTGGGGGGGATGGTGTGTCAGCTGCGGTGATGGCGCCAGATGGTAACCTGCTGAACGCTGAGGTGTCCGACCACCAGAACGGATCGTACACGGTCAGCTACCTGCCCAAGGTAGAGGGAGAACATCTGGTGTCAGTCCTTATCTGCAACCGGCACATCGAAGGCAGCCCCTTTAAAGTGCTGGTAAAGTCTGGCCGCAGCTATGGAGGTATCCCCCTGCCGGTGGCCTCGTTCGGCAGGGAGGGGGACGGAGACGGGCAGCTGTGTCGCCCCTGGGGGGTGTGTGTGGACAAAGAGGGCTACATAATCGTAGCTGACCGGAGCAACAACAGGGTGCAGATCTTCAAGCCGTGCGGTTCCTTCCACCACAAGTTTGGTACGTTGGGCTCCAGACCAGGCCAGTTGGACCGACCAGCTGGGGTGGCCTGCGACGGCCAGAGGAGAATCATCGTGGCCGACAAGGACAATCACCGCATCCAGATCTTCACCTTTGAAGGCCAGTTCCTCCTCAAGTTCGGGGAGAAGGGAACCAAGGCCGGTCAGTTCAGCTACCCCTGGGACGTGGCGGTCAGCTTGGAGGGAAAGATCCTCGTCTCAGACACCCGGAACCACCGCATCCAGCTCTTCAGGCAGGACGGCACCTTCCTCAACAAGTACGGCTTCGAAGGGGCTCTATGGAAACACTTTGACTCCCCCAGGGGCGTGGCATTCACTCAGGAGGGCCACCTGGTGGTGACAGACTTCAACAACCACCGTCTGCTGATCATCCGGTCGGACTGCCAGTCGGCCCGCTTCCTGGGATCAGAGGGAACCGGTAATGGTCAGTTCCTGCGGCCGCAGGGCGTAGCAGTGGACCAGGAGGACCGCATCGTGGTGGCCGACTCCCGGAACCACCGGATCCAGGTGTTCGAAACCAACGGTAACTTCCTATGCAAGTTGGGGACTCAGGGTAGCAGCTTTGGACAGATGGATCGCCCGTCGGGTATAGCTGTTACTCCAGACGGAAGGATTGTTGCCGTGGACTTTGGAAACAACCGAATCCTTATGTTCTAGGCTAGGCAGTTTGTCTGCTGGTTTGCAAAGAAAGAAACATTGAAGAGAAGGAGATTTTTAAACACACCCATCAGATGCAAATGTCTTTGAGCCAATGGAGCCAGTAATATTGAAACTTGACCTTGTCTCTCAGTTATTACCTCTATCTAAGGCACTGCATCTCAGTGCTTGAGGCGTCACTACAGACCCCCTGGTTCGATTCCAGGCTGTATCACAACCGGCCGTGATTGGGAGTCCCATAGGGCGGCGCACAATTGGCCCAGCGTCGTCCGGGTTTGGCCGGTGTAGGCCGTCATTGTAAATAAGAATTTGTTCTTAACTGACTTGCCTAGTTAAATAAAGGTTCAATCAAAAATAAATTAAAAAAAGAGCAAATGAATGCAGTACATGAACCAATACTGCATTGGTTCATGTACTGCATTCATTAGCTCTTTTTTTTTTTTATTGAACCCTATAGTAGGCCTTCTGTGACAGTATCTGGCTCGTTAGTTGTCTTTGCTCCTGATGTGTGCGTCAATCTCTCTCTGATTTTTCTCAGGGAATTTCTTGCATTCTTGAAAGATTTCCACTGCATCATACCTACCTCATTTAGCTGTGTATGAATATACTCCTTTATTATTTGGTGCAGAGATTTAGCCAGTGGAGTTTTGATCAAATAACTACCTCAATGCAAGAGAAAAGTATAGTTAAAATGAAGCACATTTTCGTTGATATTTGCACAGACAGCGCTCACACATTTTCTTTAATTGTTACTGTGCACATAAAGCATGTGAAATCCCAGAATGTTGCTGAGAACAAAATATAATAACGACTCAATTCTACATACATATGGAGACAGATATTTTTGATAAACTTAGCAACTGTTTTTCCATTTTGTTTTTAAATTTGCCTCCATACCTTTTTACCTCATGTCACGACCACATAGTACCTCAGAACTCCAGTGTCCTCAGGTTGATAGTATGGCAGAGCCCCAAATGGCACCTTATTCCCTATATACAGTGCTATGAAAAAGTATTTGCCCCCTTTCTAATTTTCTCTACTTTTGCATATTTGTGATACTGAATGTTATCAGATCTTCAACCAAAACATAATATTAGATAAAGGGAACATAAGTGAACAAATAACACAACAATTACATATTTATTTCATAAACAAAGTTATGCAACACCCAATTCCCCTGTGTGAAAAAGTAATTGCCCCCTTACACTCAATAACTGGTTGTGCCACCTTTAGCTGCAATGACTCCAACCAAATGCTTCCTGTAGTTGTTGATCAGTCTCTCACGTCGCTGTGGAGGAATTTGGCCCACTCTTCCATGCAGAACTGCTTTAACTCAGTGACGCGTGGGTTTTCAAGCATGAACTGCTCGTTTCAAGTCCTGCCACATCTCAATTGGGATTAGGTCTGGACTTTGACTAGGCCATTCCAAAACTTTCAATTTGTTGCTTTTTAGCAATTTTCATGTAGACTTCATTGTGTGTTTTGGATCATTGTCTTGCTGCATGACCCAGCTGCGCTTCAGCTTCAGCTCACAGACGGATGGTCTGACATTCTCCTGTAGAATTCTCTGACACAGAGCAGAATTCATGGTTCCTTCTATTAAGGCAAGTCGTCCAGGTCCTGAGGCAGCAAAGCATCCCCAAACCATCACACCATCACCACCATGCTTGACCTTTGGTATGATGTTCTTACTGTGGAATGCAGTGTTTGGTTTTCGCCAGGCATAATGGGACACATCTCATCCAAAAAGTTGACTCAAGTTTGCCAAAAAGCACCTGGATGATCATCAAGACTCTTGGAAGAACGTTCTATGGACAGATGATTCAAAAGTATAACTTTTTGGACGACATGGTTCCAGTAATGCCTGGCGAAAACAAAACTCTGCATTCCACAGTAAGGACATTTATGTCATAAACACCCACACGTCACTGAGTTAAAGCAGTTCTGCATGGAAGAGTGGGCCAAAATTCCTCCACAGCGACGTGAGAGACTTATCAACAACTACAGGAAGCATTTGGTTGGAGTCATTGCAACTAAAGGTGGCACAACCAGTTATTGAGTGTAAGGGGGCAATTACTTTTTCACACAGGGGAATTGGGTGTTGCATAACTTTGTTTATGAAATAAATGAAATAAACATGTAATTGTTGTGTTATTTGTTCACTTATGTTCCTTTTATCTAATATTAGGTTTTGGTTGAAGATCTGATAACATTCAGTATCACAAATATGCAAAAGTAGAGAAAATTAGAAAGGGGTCAAATACTTTTTCATAGCACTGTAGTGCAATACTTTTGACAAGAGCCCTATGGACCCTGGTCAAAAATAGTGCACTAAATAGCGAATAGGTTGTAATCTGAGACTCATCCTGTAAGTGGATTCTCTCCACAAAATGGCTGCTGCCAGTTTGCTACAGACAGGTTTAAAATTTGATATCAGTGACAAGTATCAGTTCAGTCAGTCACGTGATTTCAGCTTTAAGGGAAAAAACATTTAATCGGGTGAATCATCAGAATTGTTATTTTCTGGGGATCTGTGAAAGAATTATGACTTTTGAAAACTACTGGGAATAATTATTGTTAGGATATATTAATCCTGACATGTATTCATTCGTCCAATGAAACTAGTGCATCCGGCCACAACACAGTAAAGATTAGACAATTACTTTGTTAAATGCTCACTGGTGCTGGTTAACTTGGATTTAATCCGAACCATGTAGGACTGCTGAGTCTAAATCTATTTATTGATATCATTTAGAAATCAAGGAAATCTGTGTAGACTAACTTTCCTAAGAGTAGAGAGCGGTCTCATTCTGATATGTTTGAAGAACAAAGTTTCTGCAGAAATGTTTGGTAGTTTAGATTGGCACCCTAATGATGTTACGATGTTCCTTTCTTTGTGATCGTTGTTACAAGGTCTAAAGTTGCCTCTGTGCCTCGGCTCTGTTCCCATCAAAGAAAGTCAACCGTTTTAGCTTTTTTTTCCTTCAAAATGGAATGCGTCATTCATGGGAAACCGCTCTGAAAAAGAATATTGTTTTATCCTGGTGGCAAATAAAATGTTTTTTTTTTTTTTAAGTAGAACTGACAAGTAAATGAAATTAGTGACAGCATTGATGTTGATCTCTATTGCCTCCATAGTAGTTTCAGTAGATATTCTCCATAGTAACCCCTAGTTGCTTGTCAGTTGCCTGATGACCCACCCATGTAGCCTACATATGACTGAGTAACAAAAGCAAAAGGCTCCACATAATTAGAATCCCCCCACCCCCACATTCACCCTGCTCTGAACAGTGATGACAGTGAGTCCGTATATTACATTAGACGTTGTAATAAGACAGTTCAGTCAGCACAGCAGTTCCCCTCTATTGTATGTACCTCAATCTGAGAGAACATAACTAAACCAGATCATTCATGGTTCCATGGAGGCTATTAACTACAGAACATCAAGAACCAGTAAAAATGCAAATGTTAAAATAGAATTTGTGCGTTTTTTTCCACTGTAGCCTGCACTATGTTATAAGTTAGCTGTTCATAGCTATTAATATTGTACTTATAGCATTAACTGTTAAAGCCAAGTAATAGCCTCTCCTCCCTCTGTGTCTCTGACTGCCTCTAATGGGCCAGTATTTCCTGTCTGTTGAGCCACATTGCTAAAGTGCTGGTTTACGAGGATAGCTCGGCTCTGTCCCAAATGGCACCCTATTCAGTGCACTACTTTTGACCAGAGCATTATGAGCCCTGGTCAAAAGTAGTGCGCTAAATAGGGAATAGATTGTCATTTGGCACGCTACCCTCCTCTGTGAGTTGGTGAGGCACCATGGCTGCAGGCCTCCAGCTGCGCTAACCACCAGAAGAGCTGGCAGGCAGCCTCCCAGACACACCTCATATCTCTCTTACCTTAATAATCCCAGCTGGGTGTACAGGGGGACCAGTGAGACATTGGGCTCCAGACACAGTTTACTCAGTTATATCCTCTTAAAGATTGAACCAAAATGGCCACTTTTAGATATTGAGTTTCCAGGTGTTTTAGTAGATTTATTCATATTGACACTGTTCCGGTGTTGTATCTTGTGCCTTTTGTTATATCAGGAGATAAATTATACAATATGTTTCTGGGCCAATTTGTAACCAGCAGGAAAGGCTTTGTGCCAAAAAACTGTGTAAAGTAAAAAAATAAAAATAAAAACTCTTATAGAAATTGCTCACCATCACTATTATTTAGTTGATCAGTATTTAATATTGTCCTTGCTGGTGTGACCCCTGGAATATACTGTATTCCTCATTATACAGACTGATATAGGTATATATGTACACCATTACCTCATTGCTGAACTGTTAATACCTCGTTGGCACAGTTGCATTTTTCAAACCTCTAGTTGAATTGCAGTTAGATGTCGGCTTATAGTGTGCTGTTGTTGCATCACTTAATGGCGCTAGAGAATGGAAAGGGAAGGCTTGGAGAAGTTATGAACAGTTTGATCGAGTAGATTAAACCGAGGACAATGCTCCTTCAAATCCACACTGATCTGATGTATTTTCAGTACATTGTTGGTTCCTATATTGTTCCTATAGTTTGAACTTAAGTTTGCAGTGAAAGTTTCTTGAAAGACCTCGAGGTCTTGACACTTTAAGAAGACAGGACTTTAATATTTTCATTTTAATGCATGATTCAAAAAGTAATTGTAAATATTTGTCACTGCTTTTTAAAACCAGTGACACTATAACTGTATATACCCCTAAAATAATTGTATGTTAGGTTGAGGAGGACAGCTTCCTTTGACTATAAGATTGTATCTCTTTTATGAATAGCTTTACTGGGCCCAATCAAGTTACCTCATCATGTTGTCAAGCAACAACAAAGTTCAAACAGAAATACATTAGCCTTATTTTATTAGGATCCCCATTAGCTACTGCTTAAGCAGTACTTAACACTATACTAGTAGAGGACATTCAACATGTACTCTGTCTATACTTCCACAGTTGGAAGTATCACAATGAATCAAGAAAACAACCAAAGAGCTTAAAGTAAAGGTTTTGTTGAACTTTGTTTGTCACCCGGTTCTGTATCTGCTGTTCGTTTTTTATTGTCGGGTTGCAAAGTTCTGGTGACTTCCCAGGTTTTCAAGAATTCCAGGTTGGAGGATTCCCGGAATCAGAGGGGATAAAGAGGGAGGGAATCTTCCAAACTGGATTTCTGGGAATTTGGGGAAAGTTATTTTGCAACCCTAGCTGGAAGTATACTTTGGGCTCCATTCAATCCATATCACGGAAATTGAGAGATTAAAGGCAATGTACCCGCATTTCGGAGACTGCATTCACGGTAAACGCTGCATATGTCGACTCAATCAGAAATGACCTTTTACATTTTAATCGCGCTATAGCGCTGAACTTCTTCGATACATATTGAATCGAGCCTCAGTCAATCCTAACTATTAGAAATGCTCTGTGTTCAGTGCACTGTCAACCACAGTAACTTATCTGGTTGAGCAGTATGGGAGGATTCCAGCATTAGTACTTTTCCTCTCATGGAGATTAACAAGAGAAGCTGTTCATAAGAACATGGTCTTAGACTAATGTGATCATTTTGTCAATATAAGGTGAACTCCAGTAGATACAATGCTAGTGTTCCACGTTTTGAAAGCAACTCTCAATACCTCAAAATAAGTAGCATTTACCTCTTCTGTTGATTTATAACTTGAGCCATCCAAATATATATGTTGTTGAAATTACATAAGATCAAACTTTAAAATGCTTAATCAGTTAATTTTGGCAAAAAAAAAGATTGAATATGAATGTGGGAGTGGACTCAATCTAGCAGATTTGTTTTACTTTTTCAATGTATCATTTTTGTTGGGGTGTGTCTTATAGTATGTGGGTGATTTTCATTTTTCCAGAGACCAACAAAAAATATCCTATATTGTGGCAGCAATTCTATGCTGTTGTGAAATATACATTATACTGTCAGATGTCTCTGATCCTTAGTCCCAGTCATGCCATTTGAGCGTGGTAAACAGTAATGGGAATGGGGTATATTATTCACTTATTGTTTGATACTTCTTAAGCCATTTACTCTGGAATTGTGTTAAACCAAAAAAAATCAGCTGCATGTCTCTTTCACTGTGTATGAAAACTTTCAGGGATCGTTTGACCCTTTTTGTGGTGTTTATATAGCGCGGAAGGATACTCTGTGTGGATTCCAGGATGGGGTTTTCTTATGTGTTTGAAAGGGATAGCAGAACTCTAAAAGAGTTCCATTACTCCCTCCTTCCCTCCTCTCCTGACTGGTTGGAAGTGTTGTGTGAGTCCCAAATGGCACCCTATTCCCTATAGCACAGGTGTTAAACTCATTCTACGGAGGGCCGAGTGGCTGCGGGTTTTCACTCCTCCCTTGTACTTGATTGATGAATTAAGGTCACTAGTAAGGAACTTCCCTCACCTGGTTGTCTTACATTTTAGCAGATGCTCTTATCCAGAGCGACATACAGTAGTGAGTGCATTCTTTTTGTTGTACTGGTCCCCTGTGGGAATCAATCCCACAACCCTGGCGTTGCAAGAGTCATGCTCTACCAACTGAGCCAAACAGGACCTGGGTTGTCTAGGCCTTGAGAGGGAAAAACCAAAAACCTGCAGACACTAGGCCCTCCATGGAATGAGTTTGAGACCCCTGCCCTATAGAGTGCACTACTTTTGACTAGAGTCCTATCAAAAGTAGTGCACTATATAGGGACTAGGGTGCCATTTGGAGCATAACAAGAAGCATTCTAAATTAGGTCAGGTGACTGCTGTTAACCTGCCGTGTTCTTCGCTTGTCTAAATGGACTTTAAACATTTCCTATGCAGTTTGGGATTTCCCTGTTTACACCTCAATAAATGTGATTCTTGTATCCAACATCCATTTCCAAATCCGTCTTTTGTTGAGTCCACTATTATTCAGGCACAGTAGAATACCAAGAGGTGAGGGCAGTGATCAGGTAAGGCCATTAGTTTTTACAAGTGAGGAGTATTCAGTCTGTCAGCAGTGAAGGGGAGGAGCTTTAAGAAGTCACACCCCAGTTCTCACCTGATTTACTTAAGGTACATTTACATTTTAGTCATTTAGCAGACGCTCTTATCCAGAGCGACTTACAGTTAGTGAGTGCATACATCTCAATGTGGGTCCAGGTATCCTCATGACATGGCCCAAGTGGGGGGGGTGGACCTTTCCTCTTTTGTTCTCTATTGCTCCTCAAGCAAGGGGGGAGGCCGATGACATCATCAGACCAACTCCTGGAATTCCTACTCCATGAAATTTGCATGTAAAAAAGAAAACAGTTTTTTCCCCCTTTTATTCATACATGGGATATTGGGACATGGGATATTGTTTTTCAACAGGAAAAGTTCAATAGCTGGAGTGTGTCTAAATAGCACCCTATTCCAAACGTGATGGGCCCTGGTCAATCAAGTGTTGGACTATATACAGGGAGGGAAAAAAGTATTTGATCCCCTGCTGATTTTGTACGTTTGCCCACTGACAAAGAAATGATCAGTCTATAATTTTAATGGTAGGTTTATTTGAACAGTGAGAGACAGAATAACAACAAAAAAATCCAGAAAAACATGTCAAAAATGTTATAAATTGATTTGCATTTTAATGAGGGAAATAAGTATTTGACCCCTCTGCAAAACATGACTTAGTACTTGGTGGCAAAACCCTTGTTGGCAATCACAGAGGTCAGACGTTTCTTGTAGTTGGCCACCAGGTTTGCACACATCTCAGGAGGGATTTTGTCCCACTCCTCTTTGCAGATCTTAAGGTTTCGGGCTGACGTTTGGCAACTCGAACCTTCAGCTCCCTCCACAGATTTTCTATGGGATTAAGGTCTGGAGACTGGCTAGGCCACTCCAGGACCTTAATGTGCTTCTTCTTGAGCCACTCCTTTGTTGCCTTGGCCGTGTGTTTTGGGTCATTGTCATGCTGTAATACCCATCCACAACCCATTTTCAATGCCCTGGCTGAGGGAAGGAGGTTCTCACCCAAGATTTGACGGTACATGGCGCCGTCCATCGTCCCTTTGATGCGGTGAAGTTGTCCTGTCCCCTTAGCAGAAAACACCCCCAAAGCATAATGTTTCCACCTCCATGTTTGACGGTGAGGATGGTGTTCTTGGGGTCATAGGCAGTAATCCTCCTCCTCCAAACACGGCGAGTTGAGTTGATGCCAAAGAGCTCGATTTTGGTCTCATCTGACCACAACACTTTCACCCAGTTCTCCTCTGAATCATTCAGATGTTCATTGGCAAACTTCAGACGGCCCTGTATATGTGCTTTCTTGAGCAGGGGGACCTTGCGGGCGCTGCAGGATTTCAGTCCTTCACGGCGTAGTGTGTTACCAATTGTTTTCTTGGTGACTATGGTCCCAGCTGCCTTGAGATCATTGACAAGATCCTCCCGTGTAGTTCTGGGCTGATTCCTCACCGTTCTCATGATCATTGCAACTCCACGAGGTGAGATCTTGCATGGAGCCCCAGGCCGAGGGAGATTGACAGTTATTTAGTTTTTCTTCCATTTGCGAATAATCGCACCAACTGTTGTCACCTTCTCACCAAGCTGCTTGGCAATGGTCTTGTAGCCCATTCCAGCCTTGTGTAGGTCTACAAGCTTGTCCCTGACATCCTTGGAGAGCTCTTTGGTCTTGGCCATGGTGGAGAGTTTGGAATCTGATTGATTGATTGCTTCTGTGGACAGGTGTCTTATATACAGGTAACAAACTGAGATTAGGAGCACTCCCTTTAAGAGTGTGCTCCTAATCTCAGCTCGTTACCTGTATAAAAGACACCTGGGAGCCAGAAATCTTTCTGATTGAGAGGGGGTCAAATACTTATTTCCCTCATTAAAATGAAAATCAATTTATAACATTTGACATGCGTTTTTCTGGATTTTTTGTTGTTATTCTGTCTCTCACTGTTCAAATAAACCTACCATTAAAATTATAGACTGATCATTTCTCTGTCAGTGGGCAAACGTACAAAATCAGCAGGGGATCAAATACTTTTTTCCCTCCCTGTCCATAATAGGGAACCAATTTGGGACGTATACCAGGTTTTAGTTGTGTTCCTTGTACCCTCATTTAAAAAGGACAGCCAGCCACCTCTCCTTGAAGCCAGCTCTAAATCCCTCCCCCACACAAAGCATTAAAACACATTCCTCCTCTGACATTACAGTAGCACAACTCCAATTCATTCTACCTCAAGGGTCCTTTGAACAATGATTTCAGACCAACCCACCATATAAAATGCAAGTCAGCTTATTTCTGTAAATAAAATTTATTTTTATACAGGTATTTAACTTGCCCCAAGTGGAAGTCGGTCAGTATATATTATAACGGATGTTGCTGTCACAAATGGAAAGTTAAAACTCAGAACAGAGAAATTATGTCAGATCTGCTCCAAAGACACTGCAGGTGATGAAAGCCCCCCTCCTCTCACCATAACCACACTGAATAAAGGCTCCGTCCCAAATGGCACCCAATATATAGTGCAATACTTTTATTAGGGCCCATAGGGCTCTGGTCAAAAGGAGTGCACTATATAGGGGATAAGGTGTCATTTGGGACGCATCCGAGGGGGTCACACTGAACGCAACCGTCGTCCACCCGACAGGAAACCACTGCACTCCATACCAGGAGGACCTGGAGGGCTCCGTCTGGTGAAGTTTCCCCTAGGTACAGATCTAGGATCAGCTTCCCCTCCCCCAATCCTAGCCTTAACCATTAGTGGGGGAAATGCAAAGCTGACCGAAGATCAGCATCTAGGGACAACTTCACCGGCGCTGAGTGTGGTCAGCTTGCCTTAAATAAATAATACACTGAGGTGAAGTGATAAGACGGATCGACAGGTACATGTTGGTGTGCAATGGGGCAAGGAGGGTTAGGGGAACGAAGGGTTGAGGGCTCATTTGCGCTGGACTGTTGTGAAGGGTGAGGGCATCTGGATGGGTGGTTGGACAGGCTGGAAGGAGGAGGGAACAGGCTTCTTTCGTGTGTCTGGAGAGGGCGCCTGGAGCACTGAGGGGAGGAGCTGGTTACGTTTGATGATTTGCAGGGCGAGCTGTGTGTTCCCTGAGGTGAGGTGAGGTGAGGTGAGGTGGGGTGGGGGTGGGGGGGGGGGGGGGGGGGGGGAAGGAACAAAGAGAGAAAGAGAAACAGAGATCATACACAGCTCTTAGTAAGGTCATAAAGTCCTGACCCTTCTACATTGACCCACCCATTGGACAGAAGGGGACTGACTGCTGTAATCTGTCACCACTGCCTTTGTGTCAGCCTGTGGCCTTCAGCATTCTACCTGCTGAATTCTAGAAGTGGAATGTCAGAGTTTGACTGACATCAGCCCTAGCACTTCCTTGAAAAACCACCATACTATGCTAGAGAACAATGGATTCTTCTTGACTATCAAAGTAATAAAGACAACTGTCAGAAGAGGAAAGGACCAACTACAAGATTGGGAAACCTGATGCCCCCACTTCACAGATCGGAATGAGAACCCAGAGAGATGTAGCTGACTCACCGTTCTGCAGCTCGAGGTAGACAGCCAGTAAGATGGCTTCAGGAGGAATCTCCTTCGTGTTCACCATGGAGGCCGCCTGGGAGAGAGGTAAACAGGTTCATACAGACATACTACACACATCTAAACAGTCATGTTTGGGACAATAACACATCTGAATGGTTTCAAGAGATACGCATGTACTGTAGCTCTGTGTGTGTGTATGTGGGGGCACGTGTCTACGAGTGTGTACCGTACCTGATGCAGGCACTTGCGGGCCTTCTCATACTCGCTCCTCAGACAGTAGGCACTGCCCAGGTTGAAGAGCATTATGGCCCGGGCTGAGCTCACTGTGCTGGGGTAACACAGAGGAGTCTGCTTCCCTGCTGTATGGACACACAACAAACCCTGTCAACAGAGGAGTCTGCTTCCCTGCTGTATGGACACACAACAAACCCTGTCAACAGAGGAGTCTGCTTCCCTGGCTGTAGGAACTAGGGTTGAATAGCGGGAACCGGGTTACCGAGATTTCCCGCCCAAACCCACTCCCTTTTCCCGGGATGAATAACTGCGGGAAACCGGTAAATTATAATAAATGATTTATATGAATAGCATGACATTAAATGGAACTTAAATTATATGCAATGTCTAAATCTGTCTTCTCTGCAGGCCATGGCCTACTCTGCGATCTTCATGATGACAGACTGCGCATCTCAGTATGGAGCTATCTGCATGATGACAGCGCATCTCAGTATGGAGCTATCTGCATGATGACAGACAGCACATCTCAGTATGGAGCCATCTGCATGATGACAGACAGCGCATCTCTGTATGGAGCCATCTGCATGATGACCGACAGCGCATCTCAGTATGGAGCCATCTGCATGATGACAGACTGCGCATCTCAGTATGGAGCCATCTGCATGATGACAGACTGCGCATCTCAGTATGGAGCCATCTGCATGATGACAGACTGCGCATCTCAGTATGGAGCCATCTGCATGATGACAGACAGCGCATCTCAGTATGGCGCTATCTGCATGATGACAGCGCATCTCAGTATGGAGCTATCTGCATGATGACAGACAGCGCATCTCAGTATGGAGCCATCTGCATGATGACAGACAGCGCATCTCTGTATGGAGCCATCTGCATGATGACCGACAGCGCATCTCAGAATGGAGCCATCTGCATGATGACAGACTGCGCATCTCAGTATGGAGCCATCTGCATGATGACAGACTGCGCATCTCAGTATGGAGCCATCTGCATGATGACAGACTGCGCATCTCAGTATGGAGCAATCTGCATGATGACAGACAGCGCATCTCAGTATGGAGCCATCTGCATGATGACAGACAGCGCATCTCAGTATGGAGCCGTCCGCATGATGACAGACAGCGCATCTCAGTATGGAGCCGTCCGCATGATGACAGACAGCGCATCTCAGTATGGAGCCATCTGCATGATGACCGACAGCGCATCTCAGTATGGAGCCATCTGCATGATGACAGACTGCGCATCTCAGTATGGAGCCATCTGCATGATGACAGACTGCGCATCGACAGACTGCGCATCTCAGTATGGAGCCATCTGCATTATGACAGACTGCGCATCTCAGTATGGAGCCATCTGCATGATGACCGACAGCGCATCTCAGTATGGAGCCATCTGCATGATGACAGACTGCGCATCTCAGTATGGAGCCATCTGCATGATGACAGACTGCGCATCGACAGACTGCGCATCTCAGTATGGAGCCATCTGCATGATGACAGACTGCGCATCTCAGTATGGAGCCATCTGCATGATGACAGACTGCGCATCTCAGTATGGAGCCATCTGCATGATGACAGACTGCGCATCTCAGTATGGAGCAATCTGCATGATGACAGACTGCGCATCTCAGTATGGAGCAATCTGCATGATGACAGACTGCGCATCTCAGTATGGAGCAATCTGCATGATGACAGACAGCGCATCTCAGTATGGAGCCATCTGCATGATGACAGACAGCGCATCTCAGTATGGAGCCGTCTGCATGATGACAGACAGCGCATCTCAGTATGGAGCCATCCGCATGATGACAGACAGCGCATCTCAGTATGGAGCTATCCGCATGATGACAGACAGCGCATCTCAGTATGGAGCTATCCGCATGATGACAGACAGCACATCTCAGTATGGAGCTATCCGCATGATGACAGACAGCACATCTCAGTATGGAGCTATCCGCATGATGACAGACAGCGCATCTCAGTATGGAGCTATCCGCATGATGACAGACAGCGCATCTCAGTATGGAGCTATCCGCATGATGACAGACAGCGCATCTCAGTATGGAGCTATCCGCATGATGACAGACAGCACATCTCAGTATGGAGCTATCTGCATGATGACAGACAGCACATCTCAGTATGGAGCGCAGTTCACAATGCACGTATTATCTCATCATGTTTTTTCCTTGTGACAGGTAGGACTACATTTGCTACAGCATAGTCTATGCTACAGTAATATAAAGACTGAATGCGTGTCTAAGTTACACATCTCCATCTGGCTTTCGGGGATTACCATACTTTTTCTTTGTAAAGATGCATTTTTTTCAATTGTAGCTGCAGAGTTTTAAAACAGCCCATCACTCGAATATCGATACTTTAAATCAGTGTGCATGTGAGCACGCTCACACTGTCTATCAATTCCATCCAAAATAGATAGGTCTGATCCTGTTCAAGACTGAGATACGTGTGTGTGTGTGTGTGTGTATTACACACACACACAGAGATAGATGTCCTAGCTTACCTTTTTCAGGTAATAAATTCAATGCAGTATTTAACTAACGAATGATGGGTTATCCATAAGCTTCTAACGTATAGCCTCAGTCTCTTGCTCAACACGCCCCTTGGCTTTTGCTGTCCCAGAAAAAGCTAGACTAGAATAGCTTGGACATTTTTTCAAGCATTTCTTATACTAATAGGCTATTGGAAGAGGGATGCAAGCTCGTCTGCTTCCCTGCTGTATGAACACAACACACCCTATCTGGACAGTTTAAAAAAAAAAAATGTGATGTGTTCTGTGCCCATATGAATGTTCCTTACGATGTAACTGCAATGATGATAGATATTCTTCTTTTTTGTTTTTATGTTGTATTATCTCTCTGTCATACCGTGTGAAACCCTGTTGGATCTTGCACAGCCATCTTGTCTCAAGAGGATCACAATGGAAAGAAGTCCCAGACTGTGTGTTATACAACATGATTTTACTCATGTACATGTACGGCTTTTTATTTTTATGGTCTAATTAATCAACTAAACCCTGTCAACAGAGGAGTCTGCTTCCCTGCTGTATGGACACACAACACACTGTCAACCCATGAACCATCGCGGGATGAACCATCGCTGGATGTCACCATCACTGGATGTCACCATCACTGGATGTCACCATCACTGGATGTCACCACATACATACTTTAGATGGGGTGTGTCTACAGAGACTGCAGGGAGTGTGTTCAGTGAAAATAGTGTGTGTGGGGTTGTATGTGTGTGTACACTCACATGACTCGACAGGCTCCAGATCCCCTTTATCTGACCCTGTGAACACCAACACACTATCAGACACTGATCTGATCCAGTCATCATGTGGTTAAATGGATAGTTCATTTCAGTTAGGGCAGAATACTGGGTGGGGTGCTGGGTTTTTGCAGCAGAGCCTTCGATTGGCGCTAGAGAGGTGGGTGTGAGGACTAACCTTGGTCCTGCTCGCTGGACAACACCCCCAGGGAGACATCAGTGACGTTCTCTGGGTTGAGGTGAGCGATGGCCTCTGAGATCCGGTCTAGGGAGATGAGGGCCTCTGCAGCATACAGGTGGCCCAGGAACCTGGAGCAGAGAGCGAGACAGAGAGGACGCACGGTCAAACACATAGAATCAGATGAACCACTGACTCACTACTACTGGGGCTTGTTCATGGAGATGTGACGTTACAGAACATAGTATATAGCATATAGGATTAGCTGTCTAGACTATATATTTTTTTATATACTGTAAAACTTCAATTAATAGCACAGGGGTTCATTTGCTTAAATCACTGAACACAACAGGCGCTTCTTAGAGACAGGCTTCTATTTGAGCCAGGCGTCTACATCCTTAATGCACACAGCTTTTGCTCATTTGCATAGTTAATTGTTTAATTCCAGCATTTTAATCCATTTCTTAAATTTCCTGCACTAATGTGTTATCATTTATACACGGTCACGTTTCTTTTGTCTTAGTATGCCTCTATAAAAATGTACTTTTCCTTGACAATATTTCTCAACTATAATTGTGCATTTTCAGCAGATCTGACGATTTCTAGGGTTCTGTACTCCCGAAGTTGTTGACTGTTTTTGTGCTTGCCAGTTAGCTAGCAGTTATTAATTGTTAGCAGCCAATGGGTAGCAGTTTCTTACTGGCAATAAAAGTCGATGAATAGGCGATATGCACAGGCGAGCATGACGTATTTCCGGTTAAATCTCAGGATGGATGGAAACTTCCGGTTATCGTAGAATGCTGTGCTACCGTATGCTAGCATTGAATGCTTGTCGTCAAAAACATCCGAAACGGTTCATTTTCGTTGTTGTTTATGTTAATGTTTTTACTTGTAATACTTCGTCTTGACTTATAATACGATGACGTGTAAACGTACGAAAGTGTCCTTTCAAAAACGGAATGACAGCTCTTCCAGCCATCACTGCTGTGTGCCGCAATGTACAGTGTCTGCCAGATGCAATTCTTCTGTTAGTTTTACTTTTCCCAAAGACAGTGAATTACATAAACGGTGGGTGATTAACATTCGACGAGTCAACAGTCTGATATAGTAATGCAACCAAATGATTGCATATCCCACACCCAGCCACACAGGAACTGTAGCTTTTAACAAGCTGTGAATCACACAGTCATCTGAAATACACAGAAGCATAATTTAATGGGTTTTGAAAGACGAGGGTCTACAGCAGCAGGGGCAAAACTTGTTCCTTCTACTTTTTACTGGTGTAAGCAACTTATCTACTGTCTCGTGTCACTTTTGTGCTTTCTGCATCACTTTCCTACTGTCTTGCACCACTTGGCTATACTGTCTCCCACCACTTACCTATTGTCTTGTGCCATTTACCTACCTTCAAACAGTATTGGCAGAGCAGTAGGTGAGTGGTGCAACATTGTAGCCTAGTACCAATAACAACAGTAGAGTGAAGGTTTTGCTCCTAATTCCTCTTGAAAAGTAGAAACATCAAGTACAAAAGCAAGGAAGTTGGGCCATATGTTTATAAAGAAAGAAGTAAAGATGACAGGACAGTTTTGAGTAGAACATCAGCAGTTTGAAGAATAGCTGAGTGGAATATGTTACTGTCATTGCAGTCATCAAGTCAGGAAAAAGTAGTAATCTCATTATTGTTTACATTTCAAACCAAACTCCAATTTGTTTACAACAGACCCAACAACAAAGCATGGCAATTCCCACTCAGCTATCCTGGTCTGTATTAGGCTACCACTGTTCAGCTATCGTGAAAACCACTAAAGTTCTAAAGTGTTCTCTTAGCAATGGCAATCAAAGCTGTGGTAACATTAAACGAGTAAAACATGTGTTGAACGGAACCTTGAACAAGTTCAACAGAACTTTGAACGTGTCACTTAATCTAGTCCTACTCTCAGCTGGTGTGGTGGCTTGAGTTTCTTAATTGAGCGGTAGCAGTGGGCTCTCACAGAGATCTCATTTGTAGCCCTGTTTTTACCTGATACTTTCATAAACGTACAAACACATGAAGTGAGAGGTATGTACACATGATTAAACTTTATTTAAAGCATGATTAACCTGAAGCAGGACGGAGTCA
This sequence comes from Coregonus lavaretus, assembly GCF_964263955.1. NCBI lineage: Eukaryota > Metazoa > Chordata > Actinopteri > Salmoniformes > Salmonidae > Coregonus > Coregonus lavaretus. The sequence goes on along the minus strand of NC_139990.1, from coordinate 46,906,873 downwards.
TGACTTAAAACACCAAAGCAAGGCTTCTAGCTCAGGCTAGCTAGCGTTAGCATATTACCTTCAAAGTTGCAAAGAAAAGAAGAAACGTAAAATTTGAAGCCTTTATCCTGTTTGCTACGTGGTGTCGTACTGGATGTCCGGACGACCCTCCGTATATCATTAACAGATACTTTAGGCAACTCCAGCAAACACCTTGTAAACTTCATCTCTGCCATCATAACGGTCTACTGTCACTGTCTAATGTTTATTTCCGGTAACCGGAAATGCCCAAGCTTCCTTAGGCCAATGCGGAAGTGATGCGTGCATAGAGCCTATTGCCATCATTTATTAAAGTCATTATTGAATAATTTTATGTTGCAAATCAAACCTCGTGAACAATTCATGCTAATCTCGTAAAGTTTATTTGCTTTAAAGTCTGCTGTTGCCCGGCTATTAAAAAGGGACTGGTGGCTATTTGAGACTGAGTTTTACGGTATGTACAGGTGCGACCAAATATATGCACCCCTGCACTTTTCTTAAATAATTCCCCTATTCTCAAATAAGTTTATATATATTTTTTTTAAACGCTGGTTTCCATACTTTGTTATTGGATTTTCAACATTGCAGAACCAATTTTAGTTTTGTAAACTTAAGCTAAGATAAATGTACAATTTTAATTGATAAAATAAAGACAAATGGAATGGACAAAATTATTGGCACCCCGGAGCTATAACTTGCTTGCACAACCTTCAGCCAAGATAACTGCAGACAAACGCTTCTTGTAGCCATCAATGAGCTTGCTGCACCTTTACTGACAATTTGGCACACTTTTCAGCAGCAAACTGCTCTAATTCTTTCATGTGAGGGGTGCCCTCCACCAAACTGCTGTTTTCAGATCTCACCATAGGTTATGGATGCACATGGTGTAACAAGGTGTGGTGACCAAAAGTTGATTTACATTTCAACTTATTTTAGAAGAAATAGGGAATTATTTAAGAAAAGTGCCAATATATTTGGCCGCAACCGTGTATCCATTGTAAATGTTGCATCAGTCATTCCCCTAGATGACTTAACAAAAGTCCTCCAAAGCTATATCCAGGCCCTCTGGCACCAAAACCATCCATTGAAACAAATAGAAGGTGGGAGGTTCTGCATAGACAATGGTAAGAGAAACTGCATTGAATCTTGCTGGATAACCCCCCCTGGTCTGTCAATAACCCTCCACATTCTGTGGTGAGGAGGACAGCAGTGCAGTCCAAGGAAGGAGGAGGGACTGATGGGAAGTCTGTGGTCAGATACTTTCATCAAATCATCTGAGTCATGAAGCAGTCTGAATAGTCAAGAGGTCTGCTATGGCCACATTACCATTACCAGATGGTGTGTCATGTTATGTGCCGTAAGCTTTTTTTTTTGGGGGGGGGGGGGGGGGGGTGAGGAATGAAAGGGGAAAAGGGGGAGAGGAATCAAAGGCTAGGGGAAAAAGGGGGAGTGAGGGATGGATAGAGAGAGAGGGGATGGATAGAGGGAGAGGATGGACAGAGAGAGGGAGAGATGGACAGAGAGAGGGAGAGATGAACAGAGAGAGGGAGAGATGGACAGAGAGAGGGAGAGATGGACAGAGAGATGGACAGAGAGAGGGAGTGGGGACGGCTAGAGGGAGGGGGGACGGCTAGAGGGAGGGGGGACGGCTAGAGGGAGGGGGGACGGCTAGAGGGAACGCTAGAGGGAGGGGGGACGGCTAGAGGGAGGGGGGACGGCTAGAGGGAGGGGGGACGGCTAGAGGGAGGGGGGACGGCTAGAGGGAGGGGGGACGCTAGAGGGAGGGGGGACGGCTAGAGGGAGGGGGGACGCCTAGAGGGAGGGGGGACGCTAGAGGGAGGGGGGACGGCTAGAGGGAGGGGGACGGCTAGAGGGAGGGGATGGATAGAGAGAGCTGGAGAGAGAGAGAGAGAGAGAGATGGACAGAGAGAGGGGGACGGATAGAGGGAGGGGGGGAATGAAAGGCTAGGGGGGAAAGGGGGAGTGAGGGATGGATAGAGAGAGAGGGAGGGAGATGGACAGAGAGAGATGGACAGAGAGATGATAGAGAGAGAGATGGACGGATAGAGGGAGGGATGAAGTACTTACTTGAGGGATATTGAGGGACTTGATGGAGGGTAAAGGAGGAGAGTGGGGGAGATTCACAAAATGGGACAAACACCAAATTGAGACTCTGCATGCAGTATTCTTCAAAAATATCCACTGTGTACAATGTAAAACACCAAATAATGCATACAGAGCAGAATTAGGCCGACACCCGCTAATTATCAAAATCCAGAAAAGAGCCGTTAAATTCAACAACCACTTAAAAGGAAGCGATTCTCAAATCTTCCATAACAAAGCCATCACCTACAGAGACATTCACCTGGAGAAGAGTCCCCTTAGCAAGCTGGTCCTGGGGCTCTGTTCACAAACACAAACAGACCCCACAGAGCCCCAGGACAGCAACACAATTAGACCCAACCAAATCATGAGAAAACAAAAATATAATTACTTGACACATTGGAAATAATTTTTAAAAACAGCGCAAACCGGAATGCTATTTGGCCCTAAACAGAGAGTACACAGTGGCAGAATACCTGACCACTGTGACTGACCCAAACTTAAGGAAAGCTTTGACTATGTACAGACTCAGTGAGCATAGCCTTGCTATTGAGAAAGGCCGCCTTAGCCTGTCTTCTCTTGAGAGCCAGGTCTGCCTATGTGCACACTGCCCACAAAATGAGGTTAAAACTGAGCTGCACATCCAAACTCCTGCCAAATGTTTGACCATATTAGAGAAACATATTTCCCTCATATTACACAGACCCACAAAGAATTCAAAAACAAAGCTAATTTAGATAAACTCCCATATCTATTGAGTGAAATAACAGTGTGCCATCACAGCAGCAAGATTTGTGACCTGTTGCCACAAGAAAAGCGCAACCAGTGAAGAACAAACACCATTGTAATAAGCCATATTTATGTTGATTTATTTTCCCTTTTGTACTTTAACTATTTGCACATCATTATAACACTGTACATAGCCATAATATGACATTTTAAATGTCTATTCTTTTTTAACTTTTGTGAGTGTAATGTTTACTGTTCATTTTGATTGTTTATTTCACTTTTGTTTATTCTCTATTTCACTTGCTTTGGCAACGTTAACATATGTTTCCCATGCCAATAAAGCCCTTAAATTGAAATGGAGATAGAGAGAGTGATGAAGTCCTTACTTGAGTGATCCAGACAGCTTGGTCTGGTGAAGGAGCTTCTCTGCATGGTTCAGGGCCATCAGGTTGTCTCCTAACGCCAGGGCCACGTAGGCACTGCAGGCCAGGAGGGAACACCTAGAGAGCCAACACCACACAGGAATACCCATTCAGCCCAGACAGGACAACACATGACAGATTACATAAACCATGCAGTGGGAAACATAGTGGGTTGCATAACATTCAGATGTGGGAGAAATGTATTCTATATTGAAATGAATTAAACAATTCATTCAATTATTTTTGTTAGTGAAAGTAAATGTGCAGGCGGGCCTCTCACTGGTTGGCTGGCTGGGCCACAACTGAACAGACTCAGATTCCAGGAAATAAACCAGAGTAGTTGACGGGATACCCATAAACTTTCCCGGTGGGGTCAGCCCTTCATTCAGCACCTCCTCTATAGCTCTACCCCCTCCCGAACTCTCCCAACGAAAAGTGAAAGGAAGGAGGGAAAGCTTTGTCCAATTAGTCCAGAGAAGAGAAACAGAGGAGGACCAGAGAGGGCAACAGAGAAATGGAGGAAAGAAAGAAGAGAGGATGAGGAGAGTGATATACGAGTCCTGAGAGGCATGGAAAGGAGGGAGGGAAGGAAGAGAGTGATATATGAATCCTGAGAGGCATAGGAAGGAGGGAGAGGAGGAGAGTGATATATGAGTCCTTAGAGGCATAGGAAGGAGGGAGAGGAGGGGGAGAGTGATATATGAGTCCTGAGAGGCATGGAAAGGAGGGAGGGGAGGAGGAGAGTGATATATGAATCCTGGGAGGCATAGGAAGGAGGGAGAGGAGGAGAGTGATATATGAGTCCTTAGAGGCATAGGAAGGAGGGAGAGGAGGGGGAGAGTGATATATGAGTCCTGAGAGGCATGGAAAGGAGGGAGGGGAGGAGGAGAGTGATATATGAATCCTGGGAGGCATAGGAAGGAGGGAGAGGAGGAGGAGGAGAAGGAGGAGAGTGATATATGAATCCTGAGAGGCATAGGAAGGAGGGAGAGGAGGAGGAGAGTGATATATGAATCCTGAGAGGCATAGGAAGGAGGGAGAGGAGGAGGAGAGTGATATATGAGTCCTTAGAGGCATAGGAAGGAGGGAGAGGAGGAGAGTGATATATGAGTCCTTAGAGGCATAGGAAGGAGGGAGAGGAGGGGGAGAGTGATATATGAGTCCTGAGAGGCATGGAAAGGAGGGAGGGGAGGAGGAGAGTGATATATGAATCCTGGGAGGCATAGGAAGGAGGGAGAGGAGGAGGAGGAGAAGGAGGAGAGTGATATATGAATCCTGAGAGGCATAGGAAGGAGGGAGAGGAGGAGGAGAGTGATATATGAATCCTGAGAGGCATAGGAAGGAGGGAGAGGAGGAGGAGAGTGATATATGAGTCCTTAGAGGCATAGGAAGGAGGGAGAGGAGGGGGAGAGTGATATATGAGTCCTGAGAGGCATGGAAAGGAGGGAGGGGAGGAGGAGAGTGATATATGAATCCTGAGAGGCATAGGAAGGAGGGAGAGGAGGAGGAGAGTGATATATGAATCCTGAGAGGCATAGGAAGGAGGGAGAGGAGGAGGAGAGTGATATATGAATCCTGAGAGGCATAGGAAGGAGGGAGAGGAGGAGGAGAGTGATATATGAATCCCGAGAGGCATAGGAAGGAGGGAGAGGAGGAAGAGAGTGATATATGAATCCTGAGAGGCATAGGAAGGAGGGAGAGGAGGAGGAGAGTGATGTATGAACCCTGAGAGGCATAGGAAGGAGGGAGAGGAGAATTAATTGACTGGGGGAGACGGAGGGAGACAGAAAGGTAGAGAGGTGTCTGTTACCTGAGGTTTTCAACCTCCTGTTTCCTCAGAGGTGAAGATGGTGCTGCAGAAAGGAACTTGTCCCCTTCTTGACCCTTCCCACTGTCAAACCAACGAAGAGAAAATCAGGGAAATGGAAAGCAACATACTCCCTGCAAAGTTATTCTTCTATCGGAGGCCACGGAGAGCTGAATCCTTGTTAGTCTATCCCTTAATGACCACAGTGCTCTACAAAAATAGATTTGGAAGATTTGACAAGGCATGTTTCAGCATCAAGCCAATCTCAAGGTGAGATGAGACACTGACCTGCAGGCGTCGCTGTTCTCTGAGCCGCTCTCTGTGCTGCCTGACTGGCTGGGTGTCTTGGAGCCGTTCTCTGCCTTGGTCTCCTGCTGCTGGTGATCAGGGAGGAGGACCAGGCCGTTCCTCAGACAGATGGCTGCAAACTCCATACTGGCCACCGGAATGGCTGCAGACTGCCCATCACTACACACCCACATTTAGGGGAGGAAAGAGTCAACCATGAAGTTAATGGAGATATAGTAATGATCAACATCTTGAGTTGTCTAATTTCAGCGAGCTAGCCCCTATTGATTTCAGCAAACACTACCATGTAAACAAATGTTTTAACGCCATCTCCTGGACTGTACTGGTTAGGTCCATGGGAAAAAGGGAAAACTGACCTGTAGATTGTGTTCTGGGAGGATTGTGACGCCAGGATGATCTTGCGATGGTAGCCCTGCCCAACGATGGCCTGAACGATACCCTTTTTACTGGGAAGACCCTTGTTCTCCTGTTCTAAGCTCTGAAAAATAACAAAATGCCAAATTTGAATGTTGGTACGTTTTATTTCACTGTAAGAAAACGTGTGTATGTGTGAGCGTGAGTTTGTGTGTGTTTTATCACAACTCACGCCCTTGTTGGCAGCGATGCAGCACTCAGCCAGCCGTAACCAGAGGCGAGGGTTAGAGTGGTACACCTGCACAGCCTCCATCAGACACTCGAAGGCCGCCAGGGGCCGGCCGATGTGCAGCAGCTGGATCCCACAGTTATACAGCAGCTCATAACGCTTGTTGGCTAGCAGCGCGCACATGGGGATGCCAGAGAACTGCTTAGCTGGAAGGACAGGGACACAACAGAGCTAGTCAGTGTACTACAGAGATAGTCAGTGTACAATTACGAGAGAAACATGTAGGACCAGTTTCCCGGACCCAGATTAAACTAGTCCTGCACTAAGATACACTTTTGATGGAGAATTTGCATTGAACATATTTTTAAGTCCAAGACTAGGCTTAATCTGTGTCCGGGAAACTGTCCTGTTGCGTTCAATAGCATTAAACCCTGTTTATATTTACTCACATTGCCCGTTACCCGTTGCCCCACCGTCCCCCAGCTGTACACACGTGTGGTCGTTCTCCTGCAGGGCCTTTTTGAAGTAGAAGATGCCTAGGTTGTGTTTCCCCATGGCAAAGTGTATGCAACCCAGATTGTTCCAGAACATACAGCGCACACATTCACCTGATGTAAGAAACAAACAAGTCAGAACGTTTAGTGGAAGTTAACTTTCATATATGTAATGCTCAATGGTGCTCTATCGCTGACAGGACAGTCTTTCTGATACCCTTTCCATACTATATAGCTGACCCAATCCATACAGTCCTGGCTCGGATATATACTTTCACATTTTCCTTTCCAGCATGGTCCAACAACTATGGTGGAAGTGTAACCAGGTAAGCACAGCTCAGCACAGGTCAGTTCTCAGTTGTTTAAAAGGGGTCTAAACGTACCTGTTTTGATGGCCCCTGGGTGCTCTGCGATGTTGGAGCTGTTTAAGAGCTTCACTGCTTTGCGGTAGTTACCTCTCAGGTACTCAAAGTTACTCTTGAGGAAGAGTGAGGGCGCAGACTAGTGGGAGATGAAGGAAACACAGGTTGGAATGGAAACATTGACATTCTAGTCATTTAGCAGATGCTCTCATCCAAAACGACTTACAATCAGTGCATTCAACTGAACCAGGGAAAGGTAGGAAGGGGCTGTTTGGGAGAGAGACGGTTTAGTAAGGCAGTTCAATAGCCTGGTTCCAGATCGTTTTGTGCCGTCTTGACAACTTCTATGGTCATTGTCAAGCCGTTGACCATAGGAGTTGGCAAGACAGCACAAACAGACCTGGAACCAGGCTAGTTTAGTAATGGATTTAGCAACGTAAACATCATGACTCACATTCCCTGCTGTGTTCATCACAGACTTGATCTCCCTTTTGCACGCCTTTGATGACTTCATCTGAATGTACGCTCGCACTTTGTACTGTGGACGAGAAGAACGACAAAAGTGTGAAACAAAAGCAGCAATACAAAAGTTGCTTTCCTGTCTTCATTTCCTCCACCTCAGGAAAAGGATTGGTGTTAAATGTACCTGGTGCATTTTGGATTTTGCCGCTTCTATCATGCCGATGAACTCTGCCTTCTGGTTCCGACCATCTTTGTTCGTGCTGTTGGCACTCTGCAATATCAAGACAGACACAGACATTAGAAAATGACCACATTGCATTCAGAAAATATAAAATGTCAAATGTCTTCTCATCTCATTATAAGTGAAGTTTAAAACCATTAGTAAAATAGCCTGCACTCAGATGTAACTAGTGTAACTGCATAACCTCAGTAAGATGTTTATTTTGGCAGGCCTAGTGTAAAAATGCCATGGCCATCCAGAGTAGGAGTGTGTTGTATTTGGTTCTAAAGGCACCTTCACACTGACCCAACGCTCCAACATTTGCCAACAACCGCCAAGTCACTTCTATCCAATTCTGTGTTTGTTGGTCAATGTTGTGTCATTGTGTAAGCGCCTGAAGTGTATTTTAGTAACCTGTCCTCCAGTAATCTCCCTGAGATTATCCTGAATGAGGTCTGCTGCCTCCACTACCGGGTCCCTGTGAATGTAGAACTTGCACTGTGCCTGAAATATTACCTGGACATGACAGACACCCTTAATGTAAGTACACACGCAGCAGCACATCTTTGCACAATAACCTTAATATCTCACAACATTACAGGTGCCACTAATAATAATAAGAACATATGGGCTTAGGCAGAACAGTCATTTCTCTAAGAGGTGGAAAATAACATTCAACATACACGAGCACAGTAACATAAACATCATGGGTCAAAGTCAGAAACGTGACACCCCAGAATGGTGCATGCTACCAGGGGTGACTTTAGAGGGACACATACCTCCCCTTTGCCATTCTTGTTGTTTCCCTGTACAGACAGTTTCTCCAGCACAGCAAGGAGATGGAGGGCCTTCTCTGGCTGGTACGTTAGCAGGTACAGATCCACCAGCAAGAAGCAGACCGCCAGAGCAAACTTCTCTTCTAGGACAAATAACACCATCAAGCCATGCTATACTGTTGGGCTGCACAGGCCGATTCATCAGGAACATTACCAGTTGCTGTGACTAAGTGTGTGCATGTGACTGTGTGTGTACTGTGTAATCATGCACTATATTTCAGTGTTTGTGTTCTCTGACAGATATGAATTTCCATATAAATCACCAAAACCTACCAAACGGCTCCAGAAACTGGTACAGCTTCTCTCCAATAGCGATAGCTTCGGAGTACTGTCTCATGTGGTAGTGAATGATTGCTTGATTGTAGTAGAGCAGACTGTTCTCTACGTCATCCAAACCATCAATGTCCTCCATTGAAGTGTGCACCTTGATAGACAAAAATGCATGAATGGTTAAGGATCAGCCAACTTAATGGTTGAACTATTCTGTGCATCTGTGAATATATTGATAAAGAATCAAGACATTTAAAACATGAATCAATGATACTACACTATATTAAACATTTATTTGGCATGTCATTGAGAGAACTGGATATAAAAGGTTTCAACGATAGTCACCTGGTTTTTCATTGCAATGAGGGTCTGTTTCAGGGTACATGTGGTGGTTTGGCCGCTCTTGTAGAATTCAGCTATTGCTTTATTCAAAGCAATCTTGTAGTCCTCCTTGTTCAACTCTTGCAGCTTCCCAAGGTGTTTCAAAGATTCATCATAGTTTCCGGCCTGTGAGTAAACAAATTCAAATCGACAAATGTAACAAAAAAACTCATGAATAGTAGCATCAACAAATGTAAACAAATATAGTAAATCATATAGGTTTGACAGACAGAGTTGTTGCCAAGTTGGCCAACTCCCTAGGATTGCACAATTTGCAGAAAACACTGTTGATGCCAAATAAAAGTGATGTTACCGTAAACGCCTCCAACGCATTTGCAGCTATTTCTTTTTCTTGGTCTGAAATCCCAGGGGAGGAAATGTTATCATGCTTGACTTCATTTAGCTCTGGTTGAATGAAAAACAATATACAGCCCATTTAGCTAGCTAATCATGCAAAATGTTTACTACCAAGCCAAAACATAATGTTAAAACAAGTTAGTTAACGTATGCTAGCTAGGTCCAAATTCAGGTGGGCGTGTGTTGACAGTTAGCATTACACACTAGTCAAGATTGTTGACATGACAAGTTTGGGAACTAGCTAGTTAGTGCGTAGTTAGCCGAGTCTGCCAACGTTGGTCACACGTGACACAATTAACAACTAACTAACTAGTCAGCTAACTAGTTGTTTATTGGCATGTTTAGCTAGTCAATGTCAATTCATAGCTAGCTACCAACGCAGCTTGGGCAAGGACACTGGATGGATAGCTTTGTAGCTAGCTAGCATTAACACTGGCGTTAGCTAATATTAGCCAGCTAGTAATCAACCGATGGTTGGTTAAATGTAAAACCCATGTAAATGCTGGTGGATTAAGACTAGTGTTGGTACTAGCTAGTTATCCGTATATAGTTAGTAAGATATAAATAACCGAGTTAGCATGCCACTTTAGTTAAAACATATTAGCTAGCTAGCAAGCTAGTCACTCTCCCACCTGTGTTGTTATCTGCCATTTCGGGGATCTCGTGCTTTAACTGATGGAAATGCTCCAGCCAGAAGGTTTACTAAGATAAATATTGGGACAAAACGATTCGTTGACTACGTTAGCTAGCCAAAAGGATAAATGTAAGTACTCCGCTCGTTCTTAACTAGAACAAGATATCCGAAATCTGACCGCTCTCAACTGCTTTTTTCAGCGTTCCGCCATGGAAATGATGCTGAAGTAAACAAATCTGAAAGAAGCGCAGCTCGTGACGCAGATGCCTGTCAATACAAATAAATAGCACCGTCTACCGGTATGGAGGGGAAATGCAAGTAAAGTGCATCAACTCAAAGCCCTCATCCCATACACCAAATAATGTTGTCACTGTAAAATAAAATAAAATAAAATAATCCTGTGTATTCATTTGCATTACCGGGTTATCAGAAGACATACATGATCTGCTCAACTTACTCAAAAACCAAAGCTAATCAAGCATTTTGCATCCGTTTTCAATAGCTCGTACTCCTAATTATCTCCACATGGTGGCAGTAAATTATCATTATTGATACATGATGATGGCCTGAAGACTGGTAAGTAAGAAAGTAAGAAAAATACAAAATAAGTAGGTCTGATCATTGCATTGCTTCGCTTCACAGGTTTGACACAGTTTCAAATATCTGATGTGAAATTTCGTTTACGAAATGAAGTTTTGTGACAGTTCACATATGTTCTCACTGTAAACGGGCTGCACTATAAACGGGCTGCACTATACTGTAGTGAAGCTCCAGGGAGGACAATATAACTGACGAAGTAAACCAATTGTGTACTGCAGGGTAATAATGAAAATCAATTAAGCATCGTTACAGCATCTCTCTCTCTCCATCTCTCTCTGTCTCATCAAAAAGGAAGATCATAAAAAAACACTAATGGATTTTAAATTGTATTTCACTCAGGCAATTCCACACAGTCTGTGGTTATTTGAATCAAGGAACCAGAGTGAGATCGGTTATTTGACAAAGTCAAAAAGAAATAGAAGATACTGAAAGATGGTTGAAACCCAGTGGCAGTTCCTGCTCTCAATAGTGAAAACTCGAAGGAGAGACTTGCCCACTGAAGATGTTTCACGGTGTTTCCCTAATTAGCTGAAGGGATATATTTCAAAGTTTAGCATGTGAACCAAATAATAACTATCTTGATTCAAGCATAAAAATAGTTAGATTTTTTTTTTTTATCAATAAAATAGTTTGAAAGTGAGTGAGTGATAACAATATGGAATATTAGTAATATGGAATGCTCCTCTAGAACCACTGTTTAGAATCGTTGAGATCCTAATTCTACAGTCTCAGCACACTGATGGCCATGTTTGTATGTATTACCAGAGGGCAATTCCTGTAATTCTTGATCCTGGAGTATTCTAACCCTGGCTGCAATATTGCTCTGAGGGACTCCTCCTGTTTTCACTATACAACACAATAGCCCCCCTTTACCCGTGAGACAGTGGATAGGGCCAGCAGACTGTGTATGGGGATTGGTCAGTTTCATATGCAGCTCAGCTCTCATCCTTAGCAATGTACTATATGGTTAAGCCCACACAAACCCACAGCTTTATGAGTTGTTATAACTGGTTTGACTGGGGGAAGGTGAAAGGGTTAAAGGTTCTAATACGTGATATGCTTCCCTCTCAACCCTGAAGAATACTTTTCAATGAAATGTCAAAGTTAACTCAGACTCTCTGTCAGGAATAGATGTCACACAGTATTGGATATATTTGTGAAAAGGTCAATGAAAGATATAACATAACAATATGCTCAAGCTAAGCTACGGACTGGGGCCATTTTTGACTAATATTTGACACATACTGTATATTTTCTCAAAGGTGGTGGCTATATGTTTTCCATCTAAACCCGAACAACACTTTTCATTAAAATGTCAGACAATATTGTATAAATTCTTGAAAAGGAGAGCAAACAAATGTATGTGTATCAATGGAAAATATAACAGGGCAGTATCTCCTAAAACTGCCGCACTTCACCTGAACTTCTGACTTGAAGGAAATGATGGCGCTGAGACAGAGAGATATACTACTCAGGTTAAGATGGAATTGTGATGGATAGCTCTTCATTGACTGTTATTTTACCTCTGGAGAATGGGAAAGGATGACTATTCTATGTATTTGGGCACAGGGGAAATTTAGACATTCTGACTAAGTGAGTCATTGTTACGCCAATAGCATTTTTAACAAGAAAACGAGGACATTGAAATGAAGAGCTCAAAACGTAGAAATCATGATTTAATGCAGTTATGTCAGCTCTTGAGATAGAGTGGCTCTGTTGGTCTGGTAATCAATTCCACTGTGATTTGGAGCAGAGGATCCTAGGTAACTGCTTGGGGTGCACAATCAGACAGTGCCTTAATGATAGCTCCCCAGAGACTATCAACACAACTCTGAGACAAGGCAGTGTGAATGCTACAGCATCATTGAGATGTGGCAAGTTAGTGACGACTAGCCTGGTTAAACCAGACTGAACGCTGTCCTTGACATTATTTCACTTGAAACAACACTGAAATCAGCTTGAATGCCAAGCTATGGGAAGCACCCTCTAATTATGGCAAAGATGGAGGGTCCCCTAAGGACTTTTTGTTTTCATTTAGCAGACTCTCTTATCCAGAGCGACTTACAGGAGCAATTAGGTGCCTTGCTCAAGGTCACATCAGCAGATTTTTCACTTAGTCAGCTCGGGGATTCGAACCAGCGACCTTTCGGTTACTGGCCCAACGCTCTTAACCGCTAGGCTACCTGCCGCCCCATAGCCCATACAATTCAATTCAGGATATCCCCAGTGTAAGAGAGACTAGATAAAGACCCAGGACAGGAGGGTTCAATCATGGATGCTCAGGTGTACTGTACAAGCCTGTGTCAGGTAACATTGTCCTACCCTTGTCACGTCCTTCCTGTGCTTCAGACTTGAACAATGTTTGACTATTAGGATATTAGATCAATGAGAGCAAATAACACATTGACATGTTTCAATAAAGATACTCTGGCCAAGCTTGGCCTGCAAGAAGCGAACGCTTTTTGTCGTAATTTACAATCGAAGCAATTACATGGAATTACTGTAATTTGCAATAGACAAGGAAGTTATTAAGGAGAGGAGGTGAAGCTTTTATTGGGCCCAGAGGGCCTTTGGACTGCTCAGACACACATCCTACGCCGGAGAGAATCTGTGCACCGCTCTGGCCATTAGGATAAAGTGGGAAAGGGAAAGTGATGTATCTGCTTTGTCCAATCATATCGGTCTGTGCTGCTCCAAGGGCATGATGTTACATTTACATTTACGTCATTTAGCAGACGCTCTTATCCAGAGCGACTTACAAATTGGTGCATTCACCCTATAGCCAGTGGGATAACCACTTTACAATTATTTTTTTATTATATATATATATATTTTTTTTTGGGGGGGGGGTAGAAGGATTACTTTATCCTATCCCAGGTATTCCTTAAAGAGGTGGGGTTTCAAATGTCTCCGGAAGGTGGTGAGTGACTCCGCTGTCCTGGCGTCGTGAGGGAGCTTGTTCCACCATTGGGGTGCCAGAGCAGCGAACAGTTTTGACTGGGCTGAGCGGGAACTATGCTTCCGCAGAGGAAGGGGAGCCAGCAGGCCAGAGGTGGATGAACGCAATGCCCTCGTTTGGGTGTAGGGACTGATCAGAGCCTGAAGGTACGGAGGTGCCGTTCCCCTCACTGCTCCATAGGCAAGCACCATGGTCTTGTAACGGATGCGAGCTTCAACTGGAAGCCAGTGGAGTGTGCGGAGGAGGGGGGTGACGTGAGAGAACTTGGGAAGGTTGAACACCAGACGGGCTGCGGCATTCTGGATGAGTTGTAGGGGTTTAATGGCACAGGCAGGGAGCCCAGCCAACAGCGAGTTGCAGTAATCCAGACGGGAGATGACAAGTGCCTGGATTAGGACCTGTGCCGCTTCCTGTGTAAGGCAGGGTCGTACTCTGCGAATGTTGTAGAGCATGAACCTGCAGGATCGGGTCACCGCCTTGATGTTAGCGGAGAACGACAGGGTGTTGTCCAGGGTCACGCCAAGGCTCTTCGCACTCTGGGAGGAGGACACAACGGAGTTGTCAACCGTGATGGCGAGATCATGGAACGGGCAGTCCTTCCCCGGGAGGAAGAGCAGCTCCGTCTTGCCAGGGTTCAGCTTGAGGTGGTGATCCGTCATCCATACTGATATGTCTGCCAGACATGCAGAGATGCGATTCGCCACCTGGTTATCAGAAGGGGGAAAGGAGAAGATTAGTTGTGTATCGTCAGCGTAGCAATGATAGGAGAGGCCATGTGAGGATATGACAGAGCCAAGTGACTTGGTGTATAGGGAGAAAAGGAGAGGGCCTAGAACTGAGCCCTGGGGGACACCAGTGGTGAGAGCACGTGGTGCGGAGACAGCTTCTCGCCACGCCACTTGGTAGGAGCGACCGGTCAGGTAGGACGCAATCCAGGAGTGAGCCGCGCCGGAGATGCCCAGCTCGGAGAGGGTGGAGAGGAGGATCTGATGGTTCACAGTATCAAAGGCAGCAGACAGGTCTAGAAGGACAAGAGCAGAGGAGAGAGAGTTAGCTTTAGCAGTGCGGAGAGCCTCCGTGACACAGAGAAGAGCAGTCTCAGTTGAATGACCAGTCCTGAAACCTGACTGGTTTGGATCAAGAAGGTAATTCTGAGAGAGATAGCAAGAGAGTTGGCTAAAGACGGCACGCTCAATAGTTTTGGAAAGAAAAGAAAGAAGGGATACTGGTCTGTAGTTGTTGACATCAGTGGGATCGAGTGTTGGTTTTTTGAGAAGGGGAGCAACTCTCGCTCTCTTGAAGACGGAAGGGACATAGCCAGCGGTCAAGGATGAGTTGATCAGCGAGGTGAGGTAGGGGAGAAGGTCACCGGAGATGGTCTGGAGAAGAGAGGAGGGGATGGGGTCAAGCGGGCAGGTTGTTGGGCGGCCTGCAGTCACTAGTCGCAAGATTTTATCTGGAGAGAGAGGGGAGAAAGAAGTCAAAGCATAGGGTAGGGCAGTGTGAGCAGGACCAGCAGTGTCATTAGACATAACAAACGAGGATCGGATGTCGTCAACCTTCTTTTCAAAGTGGTTCCTGTGAGGAGAATGTGGCAAAGAGCTTCCTAGGGTTAGAGGCAGATGCTTGGAATTTAGAGTGGTAGAAAGTGGCCTTAGCAGCAGAAACAGATGAAGAAAATGTAGAGAGGAGGGAGTGAAAAGATGCCAGGTCGGCAGGGAGTTTAGTTTTCTTCCATTTCCGCTCAGCTGCCCGGAGCTCCGTTCTGTGAGCTCGCAATGAGTCATCAAGCCACGGAGCTGGAGGGGAGGACCGAGCCGGCCGGGAGGATAGGGGACACAGGGAGTCAAAGGATGCAGAAAGGGAGGAGAGGAGGGTTGAGGAGGCAGAATCAGGAGATTGGAGGGAGAAGGATTGAGCAGAGGGAAGAGATGATAGGATGGAAGAGGAGAGAGTAGTGGGAGAGAGAGAGCGAAGGTTGCGGCGGCGCGTTACCATTTGTGTAGGGGCAGCGTGAGTAGTGTTGGAGGAGAGCGAGAGAGAAAAGGATACAAAGTAGTGGTCGGAGACATGGAGGGGAGTTGCAGTGAGATTAGTAGAAGAGCAACATCTAGTAAAGATGAAGTCAAGCGTATTGCCTGCCTTGTGAGTAGGGGTGGACGGTGAGAGGGTGAGGTCAAAAGAGGAGAGGAGTGGAAAGAAGGAGGCAGAGAGAAATGAGTCAAATGTAGACGTAGGGAGGTTGAAATCCCCCAAAACTGTGAAGGGTGAGCCATCCTCAGGAAAGGAACTTATCAAGGCGTCAAGCTCATTGAAGAACTCTCCAAGGGAACCTGGAGGGCGATAGATGACAAGGATATTAAGCTTAAATGGGCTAGTGACTGTGACAGCGTGGAATTCAAATGAGGAGATAGACAGATGGGTTAGGGGAAAAATTGAGAATGACCACTTGGGAGAGATGAGGATTCCTGTGCCACCACCCCTCTAACCAGATGCTCTCGGGGTATGCGAGAACACATGGTCAGACGAGGAGAGAGCAGTAGGAGTAGCAGTGTTTTCAGTGGTAATCCATGTTTCCGTCAGCGCCAGGAAGTCGAGGGACTGGAGGGTAGCATAGGCTGGGATGAAGTCAGCCTTGTTGGCAGCAGAACGGCAGTTCCAGAGGCTGCCTGAGACCTGGAACTCCAGGTGTGTGGTGTGTGCAGGGACCACCAGGTTAGAGAGGCAGCAGCCACGCGGTGTGAGGCGTTTGTGTAGCCTGTGCGGAGAGGAGAGAACAGGGATAGGCAGAGGCATAGTTGACAGGCTGTAGCAGATGGCTACAATAATGCAGAGGAGATCGGAATGAAATGAACTAAACATCTGGGAAAGGAGAGAGCAGGGCCTCTCTCACCAAAAAAAAAATATATATATATATATAACTCTCCCAACTTCCACCTCAGAAACTATAATTGTTTCACTGAACCACCCGAATAAAACTCTCCCAACTTCCACTTTAGAAATTAGAATTGTTGTAAACTACAGCGGTTCAATGTTTCAAGGAATAGACTCAACTTACTTTATTCAGCTAGCTAACTATGACGCCATAGCTAACTAGCATGCTAGCATCCAATAACACACAGTTTAGCACCAATACTTGGTTACAACAAACTACCAATAGTGTGTTAACACACTAAACAGATAATTCGTGTCCGTGTCTAGTTCTTTCATAACGCAGCAATAATTAAACGTTGGCTAGCTAGCACAAAGATATTGTATTTAGCTACTACAGTACAGCTAGCTGGTAGTGTTGGCTAGCTAGCAATGGCTGCTGTGTTGACTTGATGATGTGTAGACACACTGACAGTTGCTGTTTGATAGAGGCTGTTTCTTGCCGTGTTGACTGTATTGTCATTAGGGTGTCCACATGGTACTTTCCAGGGATGTCCAACTTTAACAAGGCACACTGTAGTGACCTGCTGAGCCATAAGAGAAAGAAGCACACACCTACAGAGGAATATTCTCAGGGATTCATTGAGTGATAGGCACGGATGGCTCCTCATTTACAAGCTCTTCATGTTCTGAATTAGCTTGTGGAGATTTGAGGAGAAGTCATAGGTCATACTGTAGAGATAAGGTGTTGCAAATACACATGGTCCTAGTTCTTGATAATAAATATTCACCATAGCGCAAGTTGTAAAGGAATACATTTCCTTGAGAGAAAAATATAGTTTTTTGAACATTATTTGATAAAGTTGTTTTTTTATCGGCAATAGCTGGGCCCTGCCACCTTCACACATGGGGTAGTGTTGAATACAGAGCTACACTGCGGCTTTGTAATAAAATAATAACCACCAGTCTGAGGTTAAATTGGAAAACAACCTGCTAATATATCAAGTGAAGTCACCACTCACCTTTGCTCATGGCAAAGTAAAAAAGGCATTATGGGAAAAAAAACATTGAGGGAGGTTGCACTACTGCAGGGATCATAAACTAGATTCAGCCACAGGCCGATTTCTTTCTTGAACGGATGGTCAGGGGGCCGGAACATAATTACAAATAATTTGTAGACTGCAAATTGACCTCAAGAAGCCCAAACAGATATAATATTTGACTAAAACATAATAATTTCAAACCTTGATTACATTTGTATATGATCACATATATCTCTCTATTATGCGTGGGAATACTTTGGAACAGATTTCCAAAATTAAAATCAATTGGAGCTGATTTGCTGGTGTTTTTACAGTCTTTTATGTCCAACAATTTAAAAATAAATATATATTTTGTTATGTTTTGGGGAAAACTTGGCCCTCAGGCCATCTGTTGGGGAACCCTGCTCTACTGCAGGACTTGGGCAGGAGCTCACCGAAGCTGAGTACCGGCACCTCAAATGTTCTACTGCTTGAGCTCCTGTTCCTCTTATAGAATATTAACTCAAAAGTATTGTGGAGCTCTTGCACCTAAATATAAACAGTAGCAGCACCCAAAATGAGTAGCGGTACCTATTTCAGTCCAAGTCAAACACTGCTCTACTGCATGTTACAGGTAGGAGACAGGAAGGAGAAAGGCTCCCACACATCAACATAGGAGTCAAGACAGTTGACTAGAAAGTAGACTTATGCTATTGAAGCTGCTTCTCCACTTCTCCAACTTTATTATTCAAGTAAAGAGAGAAGGAACATTGAAGGTGCCATTGTGTGGGGGAGCGAAGCCAGTGAGGCATTGAAGGTGCTCCACTGTTCTGAGAGATTGAGTTTACCCTTGGAGGACTGAATAGAAATGCCTGAAATGCCCATTTCACTGACATCTTCCTAGTGTGCCTCGAGGTAGGAGAGAGAGAGAGCGAGAAAGAGAAAAAGAGAGAGAGAGAGAGAGAAGAAAAGAAAGAGAGGAATGCCTGATGAGTGTGTTTTGAACAGGGGCAGCGCCAGGGGACTGACAATCTGTAGGGGCCTGTAGGGTCCTCCCTAGCAGCTGATGTTTTATTGAACTTTGGGAGCCCAGAGCCACTAATAAGCAACCTGTGCCACGTGTCCCCTGGAGTATTGACAGAAGTATACGCTCGGAAATAACCATCAAAGAGGAACCTTGAATGTTCTGGTTCGTTTGATACCACCCCTCCCCATCGCTCTGCATTCTGTTACCCTGACTGAGAGGGTATGAGGGAGGTTGGCACTACACAGCAGACAGCGGAAGTGGAGAAGTGGAGGAGTCCATTTCTGTTTGTATTGCAGAGTGGTGCCATGCAATGAGCAGTGTGCCCAAAGGGAATGTTGCCAGCTACAGACATTATGACCCTGCTTCTCACAGCAGGAAAATAATCCTGCAGCAACAGGAAATGTGAATTATTATGTGGATTATAATTCATGGTCATTTTTGTAGGAATCGGAGGTTAGACATTTTTCTTCCACTGTCGTTCTCTATGACGCTCTGTGCCAGCCTAATCCTTTTGAGTTTGGTCTGCTCTACCCAGAGGTGTTGGAATGCCACAGCACACAACCCACACTCAAATTCATAGTAAGTAGCCTTGGCTGGCGTGAACTGGAACGGCTCATAGGAGCAGGAGCATACTGTATCTCTGGTTTCTGTAGCGTGAGTCCAGCTTGATGTACAAGTACACCCCCTGGACAGGATGCTAGTCTATTGCAGGGACTATAAAACGGGACTGTGAATGAGTTGACATATTACATACAATATTGCTGCAAATTTGTGACAGTGCATCCTTGTGATTTACTATTGTAGCTATCTCAATTCTCTAATGGGATTTTATGGCATGCCTTCAATGGAGTCACTCACGGCATCAACCTCCCACTTTAATCCCCAATGCATCGAAATCATGGATACAGAGGATTTCCACATGTGGAGCTGCTTTCACTGTTGATTGATCCTGATCCTGACACTATCCTGCTGTACCTTATTCGAACATCTAGTGTGATGTGTCCATTAAAATATACAGGTAACTGCCAAAAATAAAGGAAACCCCAACATAAAGTGTCTTAATAGGGCGTTGGGCCACCACGAGCCAGAACAGCATCAATGCACCTTGGCATAGATTCTACAAGTGTCTGGAACTCAATTGGAGAGATGCGACACCATTCTTCCACAAGAAATTCCATCATTTTGTGTTTTGTTGATGGTGGTGGAAAACACTCAGTCTCAGGCGCCGCTACAGAATCTCCCATAAGTGTTCAATTGGGTTGAGATCTGGTGACTGAGACACACACAAACACACACACACACACACACACACACACACACACACACACACACACACACACACACACACACACACACACACACACACACGTTAAAACCCCCTATGCTCCTTTGAGACCCCTCTTTCAAAGTCACTGAGATCTCTTCTTCTAGCCATGGTAGCAACTGGGCATTTTTATACACGACCTCAAGCATGATGGGATGTTAATTGCTTAATTAACTCAGGATCCACACCTGTGTGGAAGCACCTGCTTTCAATATACTTTGTGTCCCTCATTTACTCAACTGTTTCCTTTATTTTGGCAGTTACCTGTACTTCACACCACTTTGTGTGGGATATTATGAAAGTTTTTCTATATGTGGGTTACCCAATGTAAGTGATCTATAAATCACTGTGTGAACAGTAGAATATCCACATTTGATACTCCATCAGAGAGGGTAGACTGTATCATACCCAAGCAAGCTACATCGTCCAACTGAATTGTATGTAGGCTACTTCATGTAATGTGCGTAAGTCATGGTAGTCATGCCAGTCATGCATGATGCATTGGAGGACAGTTCCAATTTAGATTGATGTACTTAATTCAAGCAGGGGTTCTGACACAGTTCTTAGCATTAATCTGCTGCACTAGATCCATACATGTCATCTCATGAATACATGTCTTCAGTCTGGAGGAGCTCAATCACCCCATTTTCTTAGAACAACCTGACTTGAATAAGCCATGATGGAAAACATGAAAACAGCACTTGATTGAAGTGTATAGGACACATGTTACAGAACAAGAGAGAGGGGTCCCTCTTGCTCAGCCCCACCTCCCCTCCCTCCCCCTCTAGTCAAAGCTCCAACACTACTAATCCTCCTGTAATAAACAGGGCCCTCCAACCAGGTAGAGAGATTCCAGGAATACTTGGTGTTTCCTGTCTGACATGTAATTTGTTTATAAAGGCAGATGAGTGAACAACAGTTTTGTTTTAAGTACATGCTCGTTGGTGAGCGTTGTTCATGCTGTGGCAGTGTGGCTCTGTATTCATGTTACACTGGCTTTGCTTGATGTTATCTTGGACGTGTTTGATGGAATCATACTGTATATTCAAACAGCAAAAAGTATGTTATGTGAAAAATAGAATTACATCTTGAGAATGTGTGTGCTTGCTTGTCTTGAAGTATCTAACTAATGACTATGGTCAGGGAAATTATCAGCCATAGAGGAAGTGCATCAGTAACGTTAATTCTATAAGTATATGGCTAATAATGGGAGATTCCATCTTTCCTGTTGTTACTAAGTCTGTGGTCTCTGAGTTTGATCAAACCAGAGCATTAAAGCCAGAGCATTTCCTCACAAATTATGCCTTATACCCCAGAAGGCACTGAGAGGATAGACAGTAGAACGACCCTTTATAAAGGGCCACTGAGATGGAGTGAAAAAGAAAAGAGTGAAGAAAGAAGTGAAGAGGATAGGTTAGAAGTCAGGCCTGGATTCAACCCGTATCGCCCAAGTATCGCGAAAGATCCGCATTAAAATATAAAGGTCATTTTCCCGATTGAGCCGACATATGCAGCGGTTACCGTGAATGCAGTCTCCGCGACCACGGATCTTCCACGCTACGGATTGAATAGAGCCCTAAGTCAGTAGTATTTCCCCACAACGAAAGGCTACTCAGATGGAGAGAAAACAAGGGAGAGTGTAACGACTTCTGCCCAGGCTGCCTCCCCTCCTTGTTCGGGCAGGCTTCGGCGTTCGTCGTCACCGGCTTACTAGCCACTGCCGCTCCATATATCATCATTCCATTTGTCTTGTCTTGTCAATTACACACACCTGGTTCTTATCCCCTCATTAGTCCGTGTATACGTGTTCCCTCTGCCCCCCTTGTCCTTGTGGGTGATTGTTTAATTGTGAGAGTAGTGTAGCTCGGTGGAGCTACTCGTACCTTGTTATTGCCGGGGTATATATTTCCCCTGTGCATGTTATTGTTGAAGCTACCGTTACCTTGTATTGCCAGGGTAGATTTTCCCCTGTGCCTGTTTCGTTTGTTGCTATCCAGCGCTATTTGTGTACAACGGAATAAACTCTGCATTCGGTGATTACCCTCCTGCGCCTGACTCCTTCTATCACACTCATCACAGAGAGTTAATGTCTGGAGGAGGAGAATGTAATACATCCTTCCTTCCCATCTGAGACCAGCTGTTTTGCTCTCCCTGTAAATGGTGTTTCTCAGAGCGTAACCTGGCTGTTCTTGTGTTGACCCGGCCCACATCCGACCACCCACCTCTGTGACACAGCACTGACATTACATATCATCTACCACCCACCTCTGTGTCACAGCACGGATATTACATATCATCTACCTCCCACCTCTGTGTCACAGCACTGACATTACATATCATCTACCTCCCACCTCTGTGTCACAGCACTGACATTACATATCATCTACCTCCCACCTCTGTGTCACAGCACTGACATTACATATCATCTACCTCCCACCTCTGTGTCACAGCACTGACATTACATATAATCTACCTCCCACCTCTGTGTCACAGCACTGGCATTAAATATCATCTACCACCCACCTCTTTGTCACAGCACTGACATTACATATTATCTACCTCCCACCTCTGTGTCATAGGACTGACATTACATATCATCTACCTCCCACCTCTGTGTCACAGCACTGACATTACATATCATCTACCTCCCACCTCTGTGACAGCACTGACATTACATATCATCTACCTCCCACCTCTGTGACAGCACTGACATTACATATCATCTACCTCCCACCTCTGTGACAGCACTGACATTACATATCATCTACCTCCCACCTCTGTGACACAGCACTGACATTACATATCATCTACCTCCCACCTCTGTAACAGCACTGACATTACATATCATCTACCTCCCACCTCTGTGACAGCACTGACATTACATATAATCTACCTCCCACCTCTGTGACAGCACTGACATTACATATCATCTACCTCCCACCTCTGTGACACAGCACTGACATTACATATCATCTACCTCCCACCTCTGTGACACAGCACTGACATTACATATCATCTACCTCCAACCTCTGTGTCACAGCACTGACATTACATATCATCTACCTCCCACCTCTGTGTCACAGCACTGACATTACATATAATCTACCACCCACCTCTGTGTCACAGCACTGACATTACATATCATCTACCTCCCACCTCTGGGACACAGCACTGACATTACATATCATCTACCTCCCACCTCTGTGACACAGCACTGACATTACATATCATCTACCTCCCACCTCTATGACACAGCACTGACATTACATATCATCTACCTCCAACCTCTGTGTCACAGCACTGACATTACATATCATCTACCTCCCACCTCTGTGTCACAGCACTGACATTACATATAATCTACCACCCACCTCTGTGTCACAGCACTGACATTACATATCATCTACCTCCCACCTCTGGGACACAGCACTGACATTACATATCATCTACCTCCCACCTCTGTGTCACAGCACTGACATTACATATCATCTACCTCCCACCTCTGTGACACAGCACTGACATTACATATCATCTACCTCCCACCTCTGTGTCACAGCACTGACATTACATATCATCTACCTCCCACCTCTGTGTCACAGCACTGACATTACATATAATCTACCACCCATCTCTGTGTCACAGCACTGACATTACATATCATCTACCTCCCACCTCTGGGACACAGCACTGACATTACATATCATCTACCTCCCACCTCTGTGACACAGCACTGACATTACATATCATCTACCTCCCACCTCTATGACACAGCACTGACATTACATATCATCTACCTCCAACCTCTGTGTCACAGCACTGACATTACATATCATCTACCTCCCACCTCTGTGTCACAGCACTGACATTACATATAATCTACCACCCACCTCTGTGTCACAGCACTGACATTACATATCATCTACCTCCCACCTCTGGGACACAGCACTGACATTACATATCATCTACCTCCCACCTCTGTGTCACAGCACTGACATTACATATCATCTACCTCCCACCTCTGTGACACAGCACTGACATTACATATCATCTACCTCCCACCTCTGTGTCACAGCACTGACATTACATATCATCTACCTCCCACCTCTGTGACACAGCACTGACATTACATATCATCTACCTCCCACCTCTGTGTCACAGCACTGACATTACATATCATCTACCTCCCACCTCTGTGACACAGCACTGACATTACATATCATCTACCTCCCACCTCTGTGTCACAGCACTGACATTACATATCATCTACCTTCTGGGTTTGACATGTACTGTTCACCATCACTGCACCTTGTTTGTGTGGGTATGTATGTAAGACACAGGCTATAATTAGACAGGGAAAGGACTAGCTCTAATTGTTCCAGACTCACCCGTAGGTTGCCTCTCTAGGCAGGTATTCATCAATGTGAGAAGCTTGATTTTGAATCTGAAGATGCTACTAATTCAGGATATTGTTACCTTCATTACAAAACCAATTAGATGAGCAATATTCCTAATGAAGATATGCACAAAATAAGACTGATTTAGGTGACATTAAACATGGTTAATTAAGGCTTGTTCTACAAACACTAATTATTTGCCAAGAGTCAGACAATAATTGCTTGTTGAGCGACACAGAATATGATCTGATTTGTCACATTACGTTGAGGCAATGTAAACAAAGAATCACCATTCCAAAAGCACCCTTGTCAGTGTTTTGACTGAGGCCTACAGCTAATTTTATATTGTCATCTTTAAAATGAGCTACGTTTATGCTGTTTTCTGAATTACATAAAGACATATGAAGAAAGAGATCAGCTAGAGATCATATTTGCTCAGGACAAGGCATACAAATATTTCAAGTGCGTCACTCTGAAAGCTGTAAATAACTTTTCCATCACATATTATAATAATTGCCACCCCCAGTATAGCCTCATAGACTTAAAGCAATGAGCAAAACTGAGCAAAACTCACTCATTCACTGCCTTGCTCTCTGCTGCTCTAAGCAGTCTTTTGGAAGAACTGTCATGTACAACAGCAAAGATTAAATGGGTCAACTTAGTTGTTGAATACTCATTATTTCATTAATATTAATCATATTTACCCTCCTTTTCCCAGTTCTACAAGAAGATTACTTTTTAAGATGATTATTGACCCTGTGAGACCCAAGCATTTTTGCAAATGCGTTTTTGTAGCAAAAATACCTCTAGCTCTGGCTCAGAATGTTTGTTTCTCCATTCGTTTTACTACATAATCACTACATGGCCTTTTGCCTTTTGGTAGGCCGTCATTGTAAATATGAATTTGTTCTTAACTGACTTGCCTAATTAAATAAAGGTTAAATAAAAATAAATACATAAATAAATATAATACATCTTAGAGAAGACAGGACACACAAGATGTGCTACTATGAGATGTATCTGGGTCTGAGGAGATGAATGACTGTAAGTAGTGTTTGACATGAGTTCAGGACCTGTTGTATTTTTGCAACCGGGGGTCACACAAAGACAGTTACGAACACGTATGAGGAAGTTTAAAAGGTACATCTTTATTTTAGAGGGATACTTTAACCATAGTTAGGATTTATAAATGGTGTACTATTGTAGTAAACTGTATACTACTCACAAAATATTATATCACTATAACACTCATGATAATCTATAACACTCATGATAAACTATAACACTCATGATAAACTATAACACTCATGATAAACTATAACACTCATGATAAACTATAACACTCATGATAAACTATAACACTCATGATAAACTATAGAATGATGTGAAAATGTAACCATAGAACTAACTGTGTGTGTTATAAACATCAGGTCTATGACAGTTATAAATTGGAGATTATATTTTACATGAAATATGAAATTAATTACATTTCTGAGGCTCATCCTCCTCCTTCCTTCAAGCTATATTTGGATTTATTCAGTTTATGTCACAATGAATTACATTCATTTTTTATGTGTTATTACCTTTACCCTCAGAGAGCACCTGTTGTGCTGTAAATTATGGAAATATACTTGGTACCTGTCCCAAATGGCACCCTATTCCCTATATAGCGCACTATTTTTGTCTAGAATCCTTGTAAAAAATAGTGCACTATGTAGGGAATTGGGTTCCATTTGGGATGTAAACCTATGGAAAGATATACTTATTGCACCAATTTGTAAGTCGCTCTGGATAAGAGCGTCTGCTAAATGACTTAAATGTAAGTTTAAGATTTGTTAACAGAAATCAGGTGGCAATCATTAATGGTTCTATTTTGATATCATGACTAATCTATGATTGAGGGTAGTTTAATTAGTCAGGTTTATGACTGAGCTGCCCCTCTAATGGTTTTATAACTATTTGATCACCAATGAGAATGTCACTGAAGCAAATAGAATGGAGGAGACACAGGGGCGGTGAAGGAGCCTTATTGGAGACCGGAAAACAATGTGTCAGTGTCTCGTAAATCTAACAGGCAATTCAAACTGATCTGAGGTATACAGAACATCTTCATTGATTAATTTCTCCCTCTCATTACATGACAGAAACAACCAGACAGCTCAGGATCCAACCAGACAGCTCGGGATCCAACCAGACAGCTCGGGATCCAACCTGACAGCTCGGGATCCAACCAGACAGCTCGGGATCCAACCAGACAGCTCGGGATCCAACCAGACAGCTCGGGATCCAACCAGACAGCTCGGGATCCAACCAGACAGCTCGGGATCCAACCAGACAGCTCGGGATCCAACCAGACAGCTCGGGATTCAACCAGACAGCTTGGGATCCAACCAGACAGCTTTGGGATCCAAATTCACACAACAAAAATGATAAACACTCATTCAAAAATGTGACATTTGAATTCTGTGCCTTTTCATCTGCGTGACTTGAATGAGGACAGTTTCTGCCGTAGCTTTTGGCTAGAGATTATGATTTAATTGACCACTCACAAAGATTAGCTGGATCCAGGGCTTCTTTAATTGTGTCCTGAAGCCAGTGTGTGATGTGTGATGAACTTTGGCACTATTATTAACAATAACATTTGGTTGAACCGTAATTTGAAACGGTATTATTCATACAGGATGTAAGTGGAAGAATTATGTTACAAACATTACACTGATGAAGACAGACACCTGCAGGTTGCCACTTTACCATTCTTCGAGTTCAAGGGTGCCATAATGAGATGCGTGACATCAGCAGACATTAGAAATCTACTGACAAAACACGCCTGGCCTAAGGCCTCTTCTCTCACCCTCTCTCTCTCTCTCTCTCTCTCTCTCTCTCTCTCTCTCTCTCTCTTCTCTCTTTATTCTTGGCTGAGTGTTTTAGTGTTTCACAGATTAGATTACATAGATCTAGAGGTACAAGTGCTAGACTTGTGCTTTGTCAAAACTGAGAAACATGCTCTGAAGCATCCATAACTATTCTCTAAGGTTTGAGAATAAAATAATAACATCTGTATATCAGAGCTTCCAAGCAAGATGGTGCTAAATGGATGTGACACTCACAATAAGAGAACGCTGCCTCACAGGCTCTTATTTTGCCCTTTTCAAACACATTTTCTACAGTTCTACACATTTAGGCCATGGCTTTATGTCGTGTTCTTATGCTATCTGAGTGACTCAAACATTATAACAAAAACAGTGGAGGTAATTCGGCCATGTGTGAACCTAAAGTGTGGAAAACCTGTCGCTGAGGATCAGGCTAGCCATTTCTACAGTGGCTTACAAATGTCAACGTGTCATCCACAATAAAATCCAATGTGTCATAAGGTTAAATGTATTCTTCAGTTGTTCAAGCTGACACAGACAGATGTTTTAGACACGTATGGTGAGAAAAAAAGACCTACTGCATGTGTTGTACGTAAAAAGGCAAATGTGTACATTGTATTGTATTGTATTTTACTGCAAAACAAAACCAGAGCTAGATCATCAGATTTAGGATCACATTAATAGCAATTATATCACAGTGATAATGATTATAGCTGTTTATGTTTCTTAACGATTTCACTCATATGGCCTGAATGAAATAATTTGTACAATTAATGTACAGTTCATTTAGAGAGCCCACAAGACATTCAGTTAGTTAGGATGTAAAATGTGGATAAGTCATGAGGTGTACATTCATAGGTAACACTTTATTGGGATAGTCCCTAGTAGATGGTTTGTAGATGTTCAATAATTGTCAACAACATTTCAACTAACTATCCACTAACCCTAACACTAACCCTGACCCTAACCCTAACCCTAGCCATAAACCTAACCTTAACCCTAATCCTAACCTTTATTCCAAACCTAACCCTAACCCTAAACTTAGCAAACAGTTGCTTATCAACAGATAGTTTGTTGATAGTATGACCATCTGTAGATCATCTATATGGGACTATCCAAATAAAGTGTGACCGATTCATATCATACAGTATCTTTCTATTCTTAGATGCAGACAGCATCATGGAGGCATGGTAGCTATCAGACAGAATAATGACTTTTTAAGCACAGAATGATCCTGTATGTTCAGCGTCAGTGGAAATGTGATTGATTACATTTACCCTCTAGACTGCTCCCGATATTACCAGAATGCATTTCTTCATTGTTCCAGGAAGTAGTTAAGATGATAATGACATGGAGGCTTCGCCAAGACCCTCATGCTTCGATCGATACAATGCATGAGTGTGATCATTAGCGTGATGGCAATATTTATTCATTATTGTCACCGTTGATAAGAATGTCCTCTCAGCTAAGCAATAAATATAAATGGTTATTTGTAGTACGTATTCATGATTACAGTATTTTCAAATGCCAGCTGCATTTGACCGGCCATGCATACATTGCATTTCACTATTACACTATGTTTAATTTGTGTGTAAAAATGTAAATGCTATTTTTTTGTCAAGTAATGACTAGAGACCAGCTGTTTATTGTTTCTAAGCTGTCCTGTGTAATGAGCTGTCCTGTGTAATGAGCTGTCCTGTGTAATGAGCTGTCCTGTGTAATGAGCTGTCCTGTGTAATGAGCTGTCCTGTGTAATGAGCTGTCCTGTGTAATGAGCTGTCCTGTGTAATGAGCTGTCCTGTGTAATGAGCTGTCCTGTGTAATGAGCTGTCCTGTGTAATGAGCTGTCCTGTGTAATGAGCTGTCCTGTGTAATGAGCTGTCCTGTGTAATGAGCTGTCCTGTGTAATGAGCTGTCCTGTGTAATGAGCTGTCCTGTGTAATGAGCTGTCCTGTGTAATGAGCTGTCCTGTGTAATGAGCTGTCCTGTGTAATGAGCTGTCCTGTGTAATGAGCTGTCCTGTGTAATGAGCTGTCCTGTGTAATGAGCTGTCCTGTGTAATGAGCACTGTTATTGTATCATAGTGTCAGACAACAGTAATTGACTTTAAGTGTTTTGTAGCCTGGAATCCAAACTGCCTGAATATCGGTCAGACTCCAGGCTAAGTGGTTTGCCTTCTTCATCAGTCTAGATGTAAAGCTCTCAAAACACCATTCATTTCTGTATTATGAAACTTCAATGACCAATACATGTATTTCTAATTGAATTTCCTACTCAGTTCTGCAGTTCAGCTATGTCCTCTTCTCTTTGAACCAAAAACAGTTTCTGCACATAACCAGTGATGGTTTGTGCATCACACAACTCAGTTGCCTCAGCCACAGAGCGTTATGTCATCACAATCACTCGTCCACTTTTGGTAGAGCAGGTGTGCTCAGAAGACATTCTCCTAACCATTTCATTTCGGTGGTACATTCATAGACATATTTCCTGTGTGTAGAGTTCTTTAAAGGGTTTTGTAAAACATTGATAAACCATAAAGAACGTTTTTAATAGTAGTGGCTCTAATGTTTTGCCAGCTCTGCAATGTTGACTATGTAGCACAGGAGTCTGCTGAGGGGAGGACGGCTCATAATAATGGCCGGAACAGAGCCAATAGAATGGCATCAAACACATGGAAACCATGGAAACCATGTGTTTGATACCATTTCACTCATTCTGCTCCAGACATTACCACTAGTCCATCCTCCCCAATTAACGTGCCACCAACCTCCTGTGCTATGTAAGTCATGGCTGGCTGACACTCATCCAGACTCATCCAGACTGATCCAGACTCATCCAGACTGATCCAGACTCATCCAGACTCATCCAGACTGATCCAGGCTGATCCAGACTCATCCAGACTGATCCAGACTCATCCAGACTCATCCAGACTTATCCAGACTCATCCAGACTCATCCAGACTGATCCAGACTCATCCAGACTCATCCACACTGCCACAACACTCAGCAGGAGAGACAGCGGAGGACAAGGGCAGGAAAATGTCACGTCTCCTCCCTAGTTAATAATGCCCTGCCTCTGCCTATTTAGTCTGCACCACTGACACTGGCCATCTGCATCCACAGAGCATTGTCTGTCTAGTCAGAGGCCATCCATAGCCACAGAGCCTCTGGTTACATCCCAAATGGCACCCTATTCCCTACATACTGTAGAAGCCTTATCTGAGCCAGAAGGGCCCATAGGTCAGGAGTCTCCCTAGGGCCCTAATCAGAAGTAGTGTACTATGAAGTGAATAGGGTGCCATTTGAGACACACACACAGTATCTAGACTGTCACTGACAGCGGCACTGGCCAACCAAATCCACATCCACATCCACAATGCATCTGTGTCTGTGTCACTGATAGCTGGCTGAGACTAGAAACTCAAACCGAGGATCAGTCTCTCCCTGTTAGCCATGCAAACGTCTCCTCTGTTCTGGGAAAATCTTCCCAGTGCTGATCAGGGAGGTGATTAACGCACACACACACTTACACACACACACGCTTACATGCACACACACACATACACGCACCAACAGGCATTTACATTTAACACCATGTGCTCTGCTCTGGTCTGTACTTTACTTCACCAAGGCAATGATTCGTTGCCATTGAGGGAATTGGCTCCAAGCTGTACACCAATCACTGGGGAGATACAGAGCTGTACATAGATGGGATGTGAGGTATTTGTCAATCTAATTGGCCTATGGATAAGGGGGATTTGTAGGGGCAGCTGTAGGCTACATTGAGGCAAATCGCTTGATCATTATGTTAATATTCAGCATGTTCTAACACCCTATTAGCTAATTGTATTTCTGAGCGATATCCCTTTATGTCAAATATCTGGGTAGACTTCATGCAATGAGGACATATTACACTGAACAAAAATATAAGCGCAACATGCAACAATTTCCACGATTGGACTGAGTTACAGTTCATATAAGGAAATCAGTCAATTTAAATAAATAAATTAGGCCCTAATCTATGGATTTCACATGACTGGGAATACAGATATGCATCTGTTGGTCACAGATACCTTAAGAAAAGGTAAGGGCGTGGATCAGAAAACCAGTCAGTATCTGGTGTGACCATGCAGCGCAACACATCTCCTTCGCAGGCTTTTGATTGTGGCCTGTGGAATGTTGTCCCACTCCTCTTCAATGGCTGTGCGAAGTTGCTGGATATTGGCGGGAACTGGAACATGCTGTCGTACACGTCGACCCAGAGCATCACAAACATCCTTAATGGGTGACATGTCTGGTGAGTATGCAGGCCATGGAAGAACTGGGACATTTTCAGCTTCCAGGAATTGTGCACAGAGGCCTTGCGACATGGGGCCATGATTTACCATGCTGATGAATGGCACACCAATGGGCCTCAGGATCTCATCACGGTATCTCTGTGCATTCAAATTGCCATCAATAAAATGCAATTGTGTTCGTTGTCCGTAGCTTATGCCTGCTCATACCATAACTCCACCGCCACCATGGGGCACTCTGTGCACAATGTTGAAATCAGCAAACCAGGTCACGCACACGACGCCATACACGCTGTCTGCCATCTACCCAGTACAGTTGAAACTGGGATTCATCCGTGAAGAGTACACTTCTCCAGCGTGCCAGTGGCCATCTAAGGTGTGTATTTGCTCACTGAAGTCGGTTACGACCTTGGTGAGGATGACGATCACGCCGATGAGCTTCTCTAAAACGGTTTCTGACCGTTGTGTGGAGGTCCTGGTCTGGCGTGGTTATACGTGGTCTGTGGTTGTGAGGTCGGTTGGACGTAGTGCCAAATTCTCTAAAACAACATTGGAGGCAGCTTATGGTAGAGAAATTAACATTACATTCTCTGGCAACAGCTCTGGTGGACATTCCTGCAGTCAGCATGTAAATTGCACAATCCCTTGAAACTTGAGACATCTATGGCATTGTGTTGTGTATCAAAATTGTCTACAGCACAAGGTGCACCTGTGTAATGATCATGCTGTTTAATCAGCTTCTTGATATGCCACACCTGTCAGGTGGATGGATTATCTTGGCAAAGGAGAAATGCTCACTAACAGGGATGTAAACAAATTTGTGCATGACATTTGAGAGAAATAAGCTTTTTGTGCGTATGGAACATTTCTGGTATATTTTAATTTCAGCTCATGAAACATGGAACCAACACTTTGCATGTTATGTTTATATTTTTGTTCAGTATATGTTCCAGATTTTTCTTTATGTATTTTCAGAATGTATACCAGTAACACAATGAGAGAGCATTGCTTAAAGATTGTATATTTTAACCCTCTACAGCCGGGGGAGGGGGTGGGGTTTCTATTAAGCTGTTGTATATGGAATAGTTTTAAGAAGGTCATACCAAGGATCTTTTAGCTATGTTCCAATGGCACGTTGTGTTTGCTAATCCAAGTTTATAATTTTTTGACCTTCTAGGCAGAGTTGCAAAGAAAAAGCCATATCTCAGACTGGCCAATAAAAAGAAAAGATTAAGATGGGCAGCCTGAGATATGGCTTTTTCTTTGCAACTCTGCCTAGAAGGTCAACATCCCAGAGTCGCCTCTTCACTGTTGACGTTGAGACTGGTGTTTTGCGGGTACTATTTAATGAAGCTGCCAGTTGAGGACCTGTGAGGCGCCCGTTTCTCAAACTAGACACTCTAATGTATTTGTCCTCTTGCTCAGTTGTGCACCGGGGCCTCCCAGTCCTCTTTCTATTCTGGTTAGAGCCCGTTTGCACTGTTCTGTGAAGGGAGTAGTGCACAGCGTTGTACGAGATCTTCAGTTTCTTGGCAATTTCTCACATGGAATAGCTTTCATATCTCAGAACAAGAATAGACTGAGAGTTTCAGAAGAAAGTTATTTGTTTCTGGCCATTTTGAGCCTGTAATCGAACCCACAATTGCTGATGCTCCAGATACTCAACTAGTCTCAAGACGGCCAGTTTTATTGCTTCTTTAATCAGCACAACAGTTTTCAGCTGTGCTAACATAATTGCAAAAGGGTTTTCTAATGATCAATTAGCCTTTTAAAATGATCAACTTGGATTAGCAAACACAACGTGCCATTGGAACACAGGACTGATGGTTGCTGATAATGGGCCTCTGTACGCCTATGTAGATATTCCATTAAAAATCAGCCGTTTCCAGCTACAATAGCCATTTACAACATTAACAATGTCTACACTGTATTTCAGATCAATTTGATGTTATTTTAATGGACAAAAAAATTGCTTTTCTTTCGAAAACAAGGACATTTCTAAGTGACCCCAAATGGTAGTGTATATACAGTATCTCACAAAAGTGAGTACACCCCTCACATTTTTGTAAATATTTGAGTATATCTTTTCATGTGACAACACTGAAGAAATGACACTTTGCTACAATGTAAAGTAGTGAGTGTGCAGCTTGTATAACAGTGTAAATTTGCTGTCCCCTCAAAATAACTCAACACACAGCCATTGATGTCTACACTGCTGGCAACAGAAGTGAGTACACCCCTAAGTGAAAATGTCCTTATTTTTGTCTCCATGTACAGTATACTGTACTTCCATTCATTTTTTCAACTGGTACCGGGGGACTTTCAGATGAGTCTTGTGAGGCCTGTGGGCGTCTTAGAGAAAAACAACCAACATGTACAGACGATAGCAGCCGCATTAGGCAGACGATAGCAGTCTCCGGGCAGGCGATAGCAGCCGCATTAGGCAGACGATAACAATCTCCGGGCAGACGATAGCAGCCGCATTAGGCAGACGATAGCAGTCACCGGGCAGACGATAGCAGCCGCATTAGGCAGACGATAGCAGTCACCGGGCAGAGAAATAGCTCATGCCAGACTTGTTTACATGTCTGTTTATGACATACAACTCTTGCTGGCAACGGCACAGGGTTGGGTCAGGGTTATGTTGGAAATAGGTCTCTGTGCCAGTCTGTCCGACCATTAGTCATTTCAGACCACTCTAGACGAGCACAGACGAGCCATCCTCACTCAGATAGCCATTATGTGTAGAGCTGAGATCTAAGCTCTGAGATGTTTGATTGCCTCTGCCTACCTCTTCGGGGCTCATACTGTGTGCATCATGCACAATGGCCAGCCAATGACCACGTCACCGACAGACCAGCCTGCTGTAGCCAACCTTTGCAAGTCGCAACTCTCCAGCTTGAGAGGACTATAGCTAGTCCAGTGTCAGTGTGATGCAAACACCACTTCAAATCCACTTTAATCCACAGTCTGATTGCTGTAAACATCTTGTAATTTAATTGAGTTTTGAGGATTTGGGAATGGCACCCACGTTCTTGTCCCCTGTGTTACCAAGTGGTGATTTTACATAGACCCCTTGAATCAAACAGGTCATAAATGAACACATATCCAGTTGGTGACCAAAAGTATTTGAAAGACATCAAATCAATGTCAAAGTCTAGTTTTACGTCATTTTACGTATCTTGCTGTTTATTTTGAGTATGGAGCCTTTCTGAACATAATTATCAGACAACTTGAGAATAAGGAAAGACAAGTGCAGAGAGAGACGTGACCAATTAAAATGTTCTGCTCTTTTCTTAAATCAAAGAGTGGAACTGTATTCTCTTTAATGCTCTGGATTACAACAGACAATCCCAGGTTTGCTCAGGGCAAGCGGAGCGTGACTGAAATATGAAAATCCATCGGTCAATACAGTCATATGTTAATATTGCCTTATTTGCCCTTATCAAGCGATTTGTTGGCATATCGAGATAAATGCCATATGGCTTGTGTGATGTTATTCTGATCATTCAAGTCCATTTTTGTCTCCTTACAAACAGAGTTGTAGTAAATATCTGAAAATGAAACTTATGAAACACTATTAGTATAATAGACAATCTAATTTATTTTCCCCAATTTTCGCAGATCGCATAATTAATGCTGCGCATGTCGGCTCAAGCGTGAATTACCTTTAAAACTCCATTATAGTGTTCTGTTAATGTGCACTGTGCTAAGCTGTGGTGTAAAGTATTTTAGTCAAAATACTTTAAAGTACTACTTAAGTAGTTTTTTTGGTATCTGTACTTTACTTGACTATTTATATTTTGGACAACTTTTACTTTTACTTCACTAAATTCCTAAAGAAAATTATGTACTTTTTACTACATACATTTCCCTGACACCCAAAAGTACTTCTTACATTTTGAATGCTTAGCAGGACAGGAAAATGGTCCAATTCACGCACTTATCGAGAGAACATCTTTGGTCATCCCTACTGCTGCTGATCTGGCGGACTCACTAAACACACATGCTTCGTTTGTAAATTATGTCTGAGTGTTGGAGTGTGCCCCTGGCTATCCATACATTTTTTAGTTTTTTTATGAATTTGAAATTATTTATACTTTTACTTTTACGTTTGATACTTAAGTATAATTAAAACCAAATACCTTTAGACTTTTACTCAAGTAGTATTTTACTGGGTGACTTCCACTTTTACTTGAGTAATTTTCTATTAAGGTATCTTTATTTTTACTCAAGTATGACAATTGGGTACTTTTTCCACCACTGTAGACAATTTCTTTGTAAAATAGAAATTAGCAGTTGTTTTGGCAGGCACTATATTTACCTACCCCTACTGTAATCCAGCTGTCTCGTCTGAAGTTACAGCCACTATTTGTTTAGTGATTCATAGGTAAAAGGTAAGGCCTCATATTGACTGGGGACTTTATCAAAGCAAACAGCCTCTATTGTGTATTGTTTGTGAGTGGATCATGTGGAGATGTGCTTAATGGGTGTTTGGGGATCATTGATGGCAGCAACAATGACATCATCCATCAGTCTAATGTCTACTCTGTCACAGCATTGGCTGTGAGGGGACTGAAATGGATATTACATGAACCTTAAAGATGGAATCCACAATAGGGGGAAACAGAGCCACTGGCCGCCCCATCACCATTGTCATTGTTTTAGATGCCCAGCTGAGGAGCATCACGGTAAAAAAACATTTGCAGTACATATTGTGCTCTTCTATCGCACCTGCAATGTCTGAGGGGAAAAAACTGTGTTGGTTATTTACAGTAACTTCTTTGTTGTTGTAATGTCTCACACGGATGTTTCATCATTAAGGTTTCCAGCTTTAACCAATAGAGATAATTTATCACGCGATGCCATTCACATCAACCTGTCTGTCATCTGACTGTACCAGTGTCCCAATACTCCCAAATTAGAGCCAGGCCACCATGGGAGGGATACCTAGTTATTATGGATGCAGCATGATTTTACATCTAGACAATTAAGGGCTTATAAGTAGTTAAAGGGATAGTTCAACCAAATTACAAAATGACATATGGGTGAAGTATCCCTTTAATAACCTTTTTTAAAATCATTTTTTAATGCTCCTTCCACAGTACATTAGAAAGAGGAAGTTATATAGAGGGTTGATGTCTACAATGACAATGCTACAACCCCCTGAAGCAATAGAGTGCTATCACTGTCTCCCTGGTGTCAAATATGGCCATAAACACCTCTTGTTACTGGTACACCTGCAATTGATTCTCCTCTTCACTCTTTATTGGTGTCATGTTGCCAGAGGGGCTGTAGAGAGTGAGTGATAGAGAGGTCGACTGTAGGGATGATATTAGCACTTACACTGCGCTCTCATCACTACACTTGTGACGGATCACCTGCAGCTACCTGTATAGATGTAGCATCTTAATTTGATCACCCTGTTGCAGGAGAACTTAAACGCAGGAAATGTAAAACTTGTAGTGTATTTGAGGTTTAAAAAGGCTTCTAAAGTTTGTAATTTCCACTTGGGAAATTTCAGACTTGATTTCCCCTTACGAAAAACTTACCAACCGCTACGAAAATGTCCATTAATTATATACTCCACATAATAATTCACATTTCCTGTTCCTGCAGGATTCTTTTCCTGCTGTAGAAGGCTGGCTCAAATTAAGATCCTACATCTGTACATCTCTACAGTACTGGAGCAATGATAAACAGTACTGGTATCTGAACTGTTAAATACTACTGTTCCAGGGTTTTTTCTCTCTCTATGAAGATATTGAGAATTCTTTATTAGAAGTGTGTGTATCAACTGTTTTGTGATTAGATTTTTTTTTTGAAAGCGTTACAAAAATGTGCAATCATCAATCCTCTCGACTACACCCATGGCATATGGTGCTTTAACACTTAATAAAAACACTTGTTCTTTCACATTTTGATTTATAATTTATAATTGTTTGGTCGGCTGGTCAGTCTTTATACATGCAGTCTTTATTGTAAGATGTTTAGGATAGATAGTAACCTACAGTCACTTTTCAGTAGGTAGTATGATTCATGAGGATGAATCCAGTGCTTAATTTGTAAATTGGGAGGTGCCGGAACAGAAAGTGAGCCCGAGAGGGGGGTGACCTGGGGGGCTCTGAGGTACTGTAACGCATGAAGAAAAAAATCACCTTTATAATAAAGCATTGCATGCATTATCATCGCTTCTGGGTAGTGGCATAAAGCAGTGGTGTGGAGCCGCTTGCAGAAGTTGCACACATGGAGTACATTTTCTGTAGCCTGGAGTCCGGGAAAAATTTGGCGTTTTATAAATGGCTTTCATGCAATTCTACATCATTTTAGATGACTGAGACTTTCGCTGAATCTTTTTTA